>NC_138777.1:1040472-1146927 GCF_965119305.1 Pelophylax lessonae
GGGAGCCCAATCAGTTTCTAACTTCAGCTTGTTTAAGTTTTGACAACCAAAACCTGGAAGCGGATTGGTTATTATGCACAGCTTCACCACATTCTGAGTGCTTCAGTTTTAGGAAATGTCACCCTGATGGGGTATTTTTCCGATGGGGGGGGGGGGGGGGGGGGGGGGAATTCACCTTGGACACATTATTTGTCTCCGCAGAGATATAGGATCGTTTGAGATTCTGGACTTTCTGCCATCACTGGTGAATTTTACTGGAGCAGAGCCCCCCTTTAACCCACCATTAGTGTGCAGTCAGGAGATAAACACGTATGACGGGGGGGGATGTTCTGCTTAAAAGGCAAGATAGAGCAGCCGCACTCTACATTCAATCCATAGTAATGATTTCATTGGCGCTTGGCTGACTTTTATTAGCGGAGGAGAAGAAAGCGGCGCCTTCACAGTGGCAGAGTACAAAGCCAGACTGAAAATGAGCGCACATCACAGTCGCTGCCATTCTGTTTGAACCGCATATTGATTGGCTTTGACCCTTTTGCATTTTCTCTCTATTATCTGGGAAGAAAAAAAAAAAAAAAAAGGCGCCGAGTGTTGCTGAACCAAATCGACTGAGATGAACTTTCCGCAGAAACTTCTTCACTTATTCCTGCAGTTCAAAGCCGGGAAGAGATTGTAAAGGGCATTTTTAATCCGGCCCTGTTGAGGCATTCTGTGTGATATAATCAGCCAGGTAGGCAGCAGCTGCCAGAAAACAAGATGTAAAGAGGAAATAAAAGGTTTGATATCGGGGAGGATGACGCCGGATGTGAAGCGGGGGGGGGGGGGGGCGCCTCCTGTTTACCTGAAACACACACCACCAAGCAGGGCACCGCGCTGCTCATATTAAGTGATTCAAGAGAACCGGTCACTGGGAACCCAGAACAAAGATGGAGGATCAGGATCTCTGGAAGCCTTTACCTGCAAATTGTTCCGGGGCTGTATAGAAAACTATGATAGCCAGGTGACTGGCATTTTTCAGAACGCCAGTAGCAGCTGCCTCCATTGTTTCCTTAAAATTGAAACTCCAGTTTGACCATAAAAAAAAAATAAATTGCTCAGCAGTGTGAATGGTGAATTAAAACTGTCCCCCCCCCCCAACACCTATGCTGACTAACCTGTGGAAGAAAAATGTACATACTGACCGAGCTGCAGCCGGGGTCCAGTCACATGATCTGTGTCAGCAAGCTGCAGGGGAGAGGAGGGAGCATCGTCAATGACTGAGCCGGTCTGTTCATGTGATCTCTCATGTCAGCCATTTTCAGCCCGCTCTGGTTCCAAGATCTGGCTGCAATTTGTCAAGAGCAGCTGCAGGGGAGAGGAGGGAGCATCGCCGATGACTGAGCCGGTCTGTGCATGTGATTTCTCATGTCAGCCATTTTCAGCCTGCTCTGATCCCATGATCTGGCTCCAATGTTTTAGAAGTAGCTGCAGGGGAGAGGATGGAGCATCGCCGATGACTGCGCCGTCTGTTCACATGATCCCCCATGTCAGCCATTTTCAGCCCACTCTGGTTCCATGTCAGTCAGCAGCAGCTGCAAGGGAGAGGAGGGAGTCACAATAGCTGGTAATGCCTGAGAGTGGGCATGTCCCCCACAAGCTCCTATGACCCATCCATTGTCGGCTACTGCACTTGGGGGGGGGGGGGGGGGCTTGTAATCACATGAACAGACTGGCTCAGTCATTGACAATACTTTCTCCTCACCCCTGCAGCTGCCACTAGCTGACATGGGGGAGGGCTCAGTCATTGGCCACACTCCTTTCTCCTCACCCCTGCAGCTGCCACTAGCTGACATGGGGAATGGCTAAGTCATTGGCCACACTACATTCTCTCCCCTACAGCTGACACAAGGGAGATCACCTGAACAGATCCGCTCAGTCATTGGCAACGCTCCATCTCCCCTGCAGCTGACTGACACAGGGATCACATGAACAGACAGTCTCAGTCATTGGTGTTGCTCCCTCCCCTCAACAGCAGCTGACACAGTGGAGATCACGTGAAAAGGCCAGCTCAGAAGTTGGCGCGCTCCCTCCTCTCCCCTGCAGCTACCGCTGGCTGACACATGGGGAACGCATAAATAGACCGGTCAGTCGTTGGCACTGCTCCCTCCTCTCCCCATCCAGCTGCCACAGGAGGTCTGGTGACCAGACCAGCTCAGTTACTGACAATACTCCTTCCTCTCCCCTGCAGCTGCTGCTGGCTGACACAGGGAAGATCACCTGGCTGCAACTAGGTAAATATATACGTCTTTCTTATACAGGCTAGTCAGCACAGGTGTTCGGAGGCAAGAGTTTTAAGACTAGGTCCCCTCCTGCGGGGAGCCAAAGACAGGGTTCGGATTTCACCGCCGGGGAGCCAACGACTCCATCCAGCTTACAGTTTGTTTAGGACAGAAAACATCCCGTCATCATCTGTCTTTTATTACCTCCCCCAGTCCCTCCAAGTATAAAGTCAACAGAACTCTTGGCTGGCGAGGGCAGGCTGGGCATTCCACGGCACTTTAAAGGGCTTCAACAAAGGCAACACTACCACGTCACCTCCCTCACCCTCCTACTACTCAACTTCTGGAGATATTGTCCCAAACTCTGGCCCTCCACCATCAATCTCTCAGAACTGGCAGTCTCCCTTCTCTGGCAGCAGCTGCAACCCTCACTCTCTTATCTCAATTCCCCTACTTCCAGGAATCAGCCATCCCTCTTATGTGCCCTCTGGAGCTCAATCTCCAACAAACTTGCCTGTCACTGATCTTTTCCTCTCCAACACCTTCAATCTACTTGCTGTTACTGAAACTTGGCTCCATGAATCCCACTCTGCCTCTCCAGCTGCCCTCTCCCATGGTGGCCTCCTCACTCACCCACATCCAGCAGACAAAAAGGAGGCAGAGCTGGATTTCTCTTTTTCTTACAAAGCACCTTCCAGGTTCTTCCTACACCTCCCTCTCTATCCCTCTGCTCTTTTGAAGTGCACAGTAGTCCTTTTTTTCTCCAGTTAGTGTGAGGATTGCAGTCATTTACTGGCCTCCCGGCCAGTGTCACGCTTTCCTGAGGACTTCTCTGCATGGCTACCCTACTTTCTATCCTCTGAAGAACCTGCCCTCATCCTCTGTGAATTTACATTCCAATCAATCTCCCCTCCACTACTCACCCTAACCTCTTCATGTAACCTAACACAATGGACACAAACCACCACTCACTCCAACAGCAACACTTTCGCCCTTGTATTCTTCCACCTCTGCACCCGCTGCAACCTCTCCATCACCCTTTTTTTCTGTCTGATCACAACCTTATCTACCGACTGCCTTTTTTTATAAAACTGCACCCCTGTCCTGCCCACTTTTGTATACAACAACCTACTGTCATCCTCCCTGGACACACTGGCTTCTCTTTCTACATGCAGAACCAGCTCTCACCTGCTACAACCCTGGCAAACCGACCACACCAGAAGTCTCAAGACTCACAGCTGTGCTGTGGCATAAAACTAAATCCCTGAAAGACATTACCCTCTACAAATCTTCCCTTTTGAAATACAACTCCTGCCTCTACGTGGCTAAACAAACCTACTACACCACTCTCAGCAAAACCCCTCTCATCCAATCCTTGTCAACTCTTTTCTACAATTCCTTCTCTCATATCACACACCCAAGCGCCCCCCCCCCCCCCCCAACCAACTTGCTTACTGCCCAGGAGATCGGCATTTATTCCAAAAACAAGATCAACACAATTCATGATGAGATCTCCAGTGTCCAGCTTTCTCCTCCAACACCACACTCAATACTTTCCTCCCTCAGCCCTGTTACCACCGAGGAGATTTCTAAACTACTTTCCGAGGACCACCTGTTCCCTTCATAACTACTACAACCCCCTTCCTGCTCTATCCTAAACTCTCCAAGTCACATCTTAATCATTTCCCTCCTCTCTCAAACATGCACTGATTACCCCTATACTTTACAAAACCCTCACTGGACCCCACTTGTATGAATAGCTTAAGACCCATCTCCCTGCTCCTATTTGCCTCCAAGCTTCTTGAACGCCCTGTCCACCACCGTATTATCTCCTAACTCACTGAGAACAATCTTCTCAAGCCCCTACAGTCCGGCTTTCGCCCACAACATTCCACTGAAGCTGCTCTACTAAAACTCACCAATGACCTAACTGCTAAATAAAACCCAATGGCCATTACTCCATACTCACTCTTAGACCTTTCCACTGCCTTTGAAACAGTTGACCACCTGCTCCTCCTCGAACTCTATTCCCTTTGCCTCTGTGACTCTGCTCTTGCCTGGTCCTCATCCTACCCATCTCAGTGATCCTTAAACGTCACCTACAAGACCACCTCCTACACTCCTCTTCCTATTGGGGGTACCCCAACGCTCGTCCTTGGACCCCTCTTTTTCTCTCTTTCTACACCTCTACTCTGGGCCAGTTGATTACCTCCCACGGCGTCTAATGCCACCTTTACGCTTCCGATACCCATATCTCTCTCTCTCTCCCCACCCCTTAATCTCCTCACGTATCACAAACTTACTGAACAACATATCAGTATAGACGTCACACCACTTTCTTAAACGCAATCTTTCTAATACTGACCTTTAATATTTCCTCCTCTTCAATCCCTCCCCCCCCCCCCCCGACTTTACCATTAGTATCAATGGCACAACTATTGGTTCCTCCGCACATACGCTAGGGTGCTGGGTGTAATCCTAGACTCTGACCTCTCCTCCCCATATCCAATCACTGACTAAACCCTGCCACCTTAGCCTCTGGAACATTTCCAGAATTCGTCCCTTCCTGACTAACAACACAAAACAACTAAATTCACTCCTTGGTTATATCCCACCTTGACTACTGCAACTCCCTCCTCACTAGCCTACCTTTACACAGCCTATCCCCCCTTCAGTATATTATAAATGCTGCTGCTAGACTAATACACCTTCCTGACCGATCTGTGACTGCTGCCAATCCCTCCACTGTCCTCCATTCAGCATCCTCCACCCCTCTCTGCCAATCCCTCCACTGACCACCATTCAGTGTACTCCACCCCTCTCTGCCAACTCCTTCATTGGCTTCCACGGCCCCATCATATAAAATTTAAAACATGAAACTCAACATAGCCCCCAGCTACATCATCAACCTCATCTGCAGATATCGCACATATCTAGTCTAGTCCAACCAATAAAAATGGGTATAAAAAAAAAAAAAAAAAAAAAAAAAAAAAAAAATCATACAATCCTTTATACCCAATCCTAAAAAACCCACAGTTGATTCAGAGGAAGACAAAAAAAAGAAAAAAAAAAAAAACCCCAGCAAAACATGATCCAATTTACTCCAGCAAGGGAAAAAAATGAATTTTTGTAAAATCTTACCTGTAAAATTCCTTTCTCTGAGTCCTCCGACAGTCGCCGCCTCCTCTAAGTCCTCACTGTTGGGTATTGTCTTCCTATCCGTAGGAATAGCTAGGCATATAGACTTAGTCCAAAGACAAAAGGCATTAGCATATACACACCCACGGGGGCTGTCCCATCCAGTCAATACCCCCCCTGCATCACCACTCCCAACTCAGTTTGGTAGCATAGCAGTAGGTATAAGAACCCTAAAATTCAGTTTTCTCTTACGTCCTCCGACAGTCGCCGCCTCCTCCAAGTCCTCACTGTTGGGATGTCCCAAAGCAGTATATAGACATGAGGGGTGGGAGACGCAACCGTAGAAAAGGCAACGCAGTACCCACATCAGAGAAAGGAATCTTACATGCACCATAAGAAAACCAACTGGGCAACAGAAAACAACAATGCTCAACAGGAGCAACAGCCCAGGAAAGCAAATGCCAACAGCCAGGGACCCAGAGAAAAATTCAAGGGTCCATCATGGCACTGCCGCACTGAGAACTTTGCGGCCAAAAGAAGCATCAGCTGATGCCAGAACGTCTACTTTGTAGAACTTGGAAAAAAGTGTGCACCGACGACCAAGTCGCTGCCTTGCACACCTGGGCCACCGAGACCCGATGCCAATAGGCCCAAGATGCACTCAAAGACCTGGTAGAGTGCGCCTTAACAGGGAAAGGCGGAACCCGTTCCTTCAAGGCGTAAGCCTGCTCAATGGTCTGTCTGATCCATTTGGCAATAGTTGCTGCAGACGCAGCCATGCCCTTCCGAGGTCCCTCAGGAAGGACAAAGAGGGAATCCGTCTTTCGAAAGGATTCCGTAGACGACAGGTAAACCCTGATCGCCCTGACAACGTCCAAGGAATGCAACGCAATCTCCTTTGGATGTTTTGGCTTCGTAAAAAGCAAAGGTAGGACAATGTCCTCATTAAGGTGAAATTCAGAGATCACCTTGGGAAGGAAGGATGGGGGTGGTCTCAAAACCACCTTATCCTGGTGAATGATCAAGTAAGGGGAGCGGCAAGACAACGCCGCCAGCTCCGACACCCTGCGGGCCGAAGTGATCGCCACTAGAAAAGCAACCTTTTTCGACAGCAGAGGCAACGATATCTCCCCGATGTCTTCAAAGGGAGCACGCTGTAACACAGACAGAACCAAGTTCAAGTCCCATGGAGGTAAAGGCTCCTTCCTGGGAGGAGCCAGATGTCTCACACCTTGAATGAAGGTGCGCACCAAGGAACGAGACGCCACAGGGCGTTGGAAAAGAACAGCCAGTGCAGACACCTGGCCCTTTATCGTGGCCAGCGCCAGGCGCTGATCCACTCCAGACTGGAGAAAAGCCAAAATTCGACACCGAGTAAGAACGAGGGGAGAACCCCCTGGACTCACACCAGGCGAAATAGGCTTTCCAGGTGCGGTGATAGATCTTACCAGAGGAGGATTTCCTAGCCTTGATCAGGGTAGGGATAACCTCAGGGGATAGACCCTTGTCCTTCAAGACCTGGGTCTCAACAGCCAGGCCGTTAAAGCCAGCGCCTGTGAAACAGGATGGAAGATCGGACCTTGAGACAGGAGATCTTCCCACAGAGGCAGACGCCACGGAGGCGCCACTGCCAGGTGAACAACGTCGGCGTACCAGGACCGGCGAGGCCAGTCCGGCGCCACCAGAATCACCATGTGCGGTTCCGAGACCAATCTTCGAAGGAACCGGGATAGTAGCTGAATCAGAGGAAAGGCGTACATCAGACGATACTGATGCCAAGGGGCCACCAACGCATCCGAGGCGTCCGCCAACGGATCGCGCGTTCTTGCCACGAAGCTTTCCACCTTTCGATTTAGCCGGGATGCGAACAGATCCACGTCTGGTGATCCCCACTTCGCACACAGCATCTGAAAGACTTCCGGGTGTAGGGACCATTCCCCCTGGTCCAGGGTCTGGCGGCTCAGATAGTCTGCCTGCCAGTTCTCCACACCCGGAATGTGAACTGCCGAGATCAAGACAGAATATCGGTCACCTCCCGGGCCGCTCGAGCACTCCTGGTGCCCCCCTGGTGGTTAATGTAAGCCACCGCGGTAGCATTGTCCGTCTGTACGCGAACAGGCAGGCCCTGGAGACGGTCCGACCACTGGAAGAGACAGAGTTTTATCGCTCGTAGTTCCAGCACATTTATCGGGAGGGAGGATTCCTCCTCCGACCAAGTGCCCTGGGCAGACAGGTTGCCCAGGACTCCACCCCAGCCCGACAGGCTGGCGTCCGTGGTAACCACTGCCCACACCAACGGGCGGAAGGACTTGCCTTCTGCCACCGACGGGGACTGGATCCACCACAGAAGAGCCAATCTGGTCTGGCGACTCAAGGAGACATCCAGATCCAAGGACTGAGGAAGTCTGTCCCAACTGGCCAGGATCTCCGTCTGGAGAGCCCGCGTGTGGAACTGGGCAAAGGGAATCGCCTCGAAGGCCGACACCATCAACCCCAGGCCCCGCATGCAGATCCTGAGTGACGAGGACGGATTGTCCCTGAGGGACCTGATCTCGTCCACAAAGTCCGGAGCTTGTCCTCCGGCAAGAATACCTTTGCCTGAGCAGAGTACAGAACCATTCCCAGATAGGGAAGGCGAAGCGACGGAGACAACACTGATTTTTGAACGTTGATGGTCCATCCGAACTCCTGGAGCGTCTGTACCGTGATGGACAGATCGCGCAAAAGGTCCTGGCTGGCACTCGATCTCAGAAGCAGATCGTCCAGGTACCCCAGGACCGCAATGCCCTGGGCCCGCAGCAGGCCCAGGACCGGTGCCAACACCTTGGTAAACACCCTGGGTGCCGAAGCGAGACCGAACGGTAACGCCACAAACTGGTAGTGGTCCTCTGCGATAGCGAACCGAAGGTACCGCTGATGATCCTCGAAAATGGGGATGTGCAGGTACGCATCCTTCAGATCTATCGAAGCCAGGAATTTTCCTGGACTCAAGGCCACTACCGAATGGAGAGACTCCATTCGAAACTTCCGAACACGCACAAAGTGGTTCAGCGCTTTCAGGTCCAGAATAGGACGCACTTTGCCCTCCTTCCTGGGCACAGTGAACAGATTTGAATAAAACCCCCGAAACCTGTCCCGATGAGGCACCGGGACAATCACCCCCTGAGCAAGCAGGTCCTGCACCGCTTGATGCAAGTCCTGCAAAAGCCCCGGAAGCAGATGGAGATTGGAGGGAAAGAATCTGTCCGCCGGCCTGGAAAGGAATTCGATCTTGTAACCTGATCGAACGATTTCCTGAACCCACCTGTCCGAAATCCGGAGCAGCCAAGGCCGGAGGAAACCGCGCAAACGTCCCCCCACCCCTGAAACGGGTGAGGGCACCCCTTCAGGCAGAGGCGGAATGTCCCGCCGAGCCGGCATTGCCAGCCTTCTGCTTACCCGCCCAGGGTTTCTTCTGGTTGCCCTGGGCCTTGAAGGGCTTGCCCTTGGATTGGTTCCGAAAGGCACGAAAGGACCCCTGATTGGATCTAGGCGCAGAACCCTGCTTGCCTCGGAAAGACTTGTTTTTCGGGTTCTGTGGTAGCATAGTGCTCTTGCCCCCCGTGACGCCTTTTACCAGGGTATCCAATGCCTCGCCAAAAAGGCGAGAGCCAGCATAGGGAAAATCAGCAACTGTTTTCCGCGAGGACTGGTCGGCCGACCAGCTCTTCAGCCATATCAGTCGCCGGTTAAGTACCGCGACACTCGAGACGCGAGCCACCAGGGGGGCCTCATTTAAGGCTGCATCACACAAATACATGACTCCTTGGCGGATCTGGTCCACCATTTCCAGTCGGGCAGGCGGCACGTCATCAGACACTAGATTGCTTCTAAGCATCTTAATCCAATCAGCCACTGCCTGAGCCACCATAACGGACGCGAAAACGGGTTTGAGCAACGAACCCGCCACCGTATAGGAATGGCGGGCTAGAGACTCCAACCGCCGGTCCGTGGGATCCCGGAAAACCAGGGTATCCTCAGTAGAAACCAAGGTAGCCTTGTTCAGCATGGCCACAGTGTGATCTACCTGTGGAGGCACACACCATCGCGATTCCGTAGCCGGCGCAAAAGGATAAAGCAATTTGAACCGACTAGGTACCAGGAATGGACGTTTTAACGTGCGCCACATTTCATTAACAGTGTAATGGAATTCCGCTGGGCAGGGAAAAACCTGCGCAGACTTGCGGGCCCTGTGCATCCCAAACGAGGACACAATGCTCGGAGGACTGGGCTCATCCTCCAAATGTAAGGTATCCTTAACCGAAATAATCAACTCATCCATGGTCGCCCGTTCTTCAGGTGACCCTGGGGAGGATGTATCAACACCCTCCACTTCAGCCTCCCCCTCAGGCACCGCATGATCCATCTTCATCCGAAGAACAAACTAACACTAAAGCTGACAAAATAAACAGCTAGTAAAGTGAGAGAAAAAAACTGACATTTTCAAAGAAAATCAAAGAAAAGATTTAGGAAGGCTGAGACCGAAGCCCCAGCACAAGGTAAGCCTGACTATTCCTGACGCTAGGCAAATTAAAACTGAGTTGGAGTGGTGATGCAGGGGGGGTATTGACCAGATGGGACAGCCCCCATGGGTGTGTATATGCTAATGCCTTTTGTCTTTGGACTAAGTCTATATGCCTAGCTATTCCTACAGATAGGAAGACAATACCCCAACAGTGATGACTTAGAGGAGGCGGCGACTGTCGGAGGACGCAAGAGAAACACTTCTTCCTGACCCCCACCCATAGCTATTATCTTTTGTACCACCTCCCCCTCCATTTAGATTGTAAGCTCCATGAGCAAGGCCCTCCTACTCCTACTATATTGTATTTGTACTGTCTCCCTTTATATTGTAAAGCGCTGAGAAAAAATGTTGGCATTGTATAAATCCTATATAATATTAATAGTAATAATAATAATAATAATAATAATAATAATAATAATAATAATGGGGTCTGGAATTCACCCTGGAGAGCCAACGTCGGGGGGCGCGTTTTGCCCCCAGGCAGCCAACGTTGGAGTCCGCATTTTCCGTTGGTAGGCCAATGGCCGGATCCGGATGTCGACCTGGGCAGCCAATGGCGGGATGTCGACCCAGGCAGCCAATGGCGGGGTCCGGATTTCACTCTGGGGAGCCAACGGCGGGGTCCGAATTTCACTCTGGGGAGCCAACGGCGGGGGCTGGGGAGTTGCACTGTACATATTCCTGATGGTAGTGGAGTAGACTTGAACCTTCTCATTCTGTCACAGTTGTCATATACTTAATGATGTCATATGAAAGATACGATTCAATTCCTTCCACCAATACATTCTGACTCCACCCACCAATACATTCTGACTCCACCCACCAATACACTAAGATCAGGCAGATTTTACTAAGACACGTGGAGCTCGATAATAAATAAGGACTGTAGAGAGAATTTCAGATGTGGTCAGATTATGGATTATTTGTACATAAAAGTCAATTAAAGCCAAACTCCAACTAAAACTTTTTTCATTTGGGATGGAGCGGGTCCAGGGAGAATGTACACTGCCAGGGGGTGGTGTCATCCTTCACCACATACAGCAGTCCAGGTTTTTATTGCCGTCTGTCCCCATTCAGATTTTTTTTCCTCACTTCCTGTCTTGACAGAAAGTGGTGTGAAATTTCCCTGCGAGGACACAGAGAAAACACAATCTTATTACAGCGGGGGAAGGGTGGGAATTATGTTGTGTCATCGGTGTCTTCCTGTCCTGGTGACAACTGTTCCCCCTCATTTCCTGCATCAGTGTCACAAAGAGAGGAAGTGAGGGAAGATCTCCCCAATGGGGACAGAAGTAAACCCCTGACAATGTAATCTCTCCACTCCATTAAAAAACAAAAGCCACAGTTAGACTGAAAGGAGCAATTATCCAACGCCAGCGATTCCCTTCCAGATATAAAGAAATGTAATAACCGCGCTAATGGGAAAAGAATAAGTAGCAGCAACTTCAAGTGTGACCACACCCAAAACAAAATAAATATAAAAAAGTTGCGATGAAAGTTCAATAATAGAACAAATGAGTGTCCTTATACAAGTCCAAAAAATGATAAAACGGTGATGTGTAGAAACATTAATTGATCAATCCAAGCTCCCAATGGTATTGTGCTAACCAGAGAAATAAATAAAGCAAGGAATCCAAACAGAAATCTGGACACCTTGGCTGGAGAGAACGCTAGTTGAACTCCCAACGGATAAGAAGTGTGGTAATCATGAAATAAAAAAAGAACGCCATAGCGTAAAACCACACAACACAATTGAAAAGAAATATAGATTGTGTATGGCACTCAGAAAATAAATAAATTCACCAGTGAACGACACCACAAGTGAACCAAGCTCGTGCAAATACTCCTTACCAAGTGGAAAAGAAGTGCTCATCAAAAGTAGAAGTGGCTAATAGGCAAACTGATATGTGAAATCCACCAGCGATATTAGCGCTTCTTACCAGATCACCAAAATAATAAAACACAGGTATTCCGATATGGGTGTGTAAGCAGGTAAATGGACACCGATAGGTGGATCAGGCACATATATTAATCACCTTCTGTTAAGGAGTACCTAAAACAGACAAGTGTATTATCCACCACCGATCAGAACACCTCTTTAGTTGGCCTAGGCCAGTGGGGTCCCAGGCAAGGGAGGGCTCAGGAGGAGGAGGAGGGACCCCAGGCAAGGGAGGGCTCAGGAGGAGGAGGGACCCCAGGCAAGGGAGGGCTCAGGAGGAGGAGGGACCCCAGGCAAGGGAGGGCTCAGGAGGAGGAGGGACCCCAGGCAAGGGAGGGCTCAGGAGGAGGAGGGACCCCAGGCAAGGGAGGGCTCAGGAGGTGGAGGGACCCCAGGCAAGGGAGGGCTCAGGAGGAGGAGGGACCCCAGGCAAGGGAGGGCTCAGGAGGTGGAGGGACCCCAGGCAAGGGAGGGCTCAGGAGGAGGAGGGACCCCAGGCAAGGGAGGGCTCAGGAGGAGGAGGGACCCCAGGCAAGGGAGGGCTCAGGAGGAGGAGGGACCCCAGGCAAGGGAGGGCTCAGGAGGGACCCCAGGCAAGGGAGGGCTCAGGAGGAGGAGGAGGGACCCCAGGCAAGGGAGGGCTCAGGAGGGACCCCAGGCAAGGGAGGGCTCAGGAGGAGGAGGGACCCCAGGCAAGGGAGGGCTCAGGAGGGACCCCAGGCAAGGGAGGGCTCAGGAGGGACCCCAGGCAAGGGAGGGCTCAGGAGGAGGAGGAGGGACCCCAGGCAAGGGAGGGCTCAGGAGGAGGGACCCCAGGCAAGGGAGGGCTCAGGAGGAAGTGGGACCCCAGGCAGGGGGGGGGGGCTCAGGAGGAAGTGGGACCCCAGGCAAGAGGGTTCAGGAGAAAGAGGTGAATTCACACAGATAGGGTAGGGCTTAGGGAGGAGGTGGTGAGACCCCGGGCAGGAGAAAGCTCAGGAGGAGGTGGGATCTCAGGGCTCAAGAGGAGGAGGCAGTGGGACCTCAGGCACGGGAGGGCTCAGGAGGAGGCGGTGGAGATCACAGGCAGGGGAGGGCTCAGGAAGAGGCAGTGGGATCACAGGCAGGGGAGGGCTCAGGAAGAGGCAGTGGGATCACAGGCAGGGGAGGGCTCAGGAAGAGGCAGTGGGATCACAGGCAGGGGAGGGCTCAGGAAGAGGCAGTGGGATCACAGGCAGGGGAGGGCTCAGGAAGAGGCAGTGGAGATCACAGGCAGGGGAGGGCTCAGGAAGAGGCAGTGGAGATCACAGGCAGGGGAGGGCTCAGGAAGAGGCAGTGGAGATCACAGGCAGGGGAGGGCTCAGGAAGAGGCAGTGGGATCACAGGCAGGGGAGGGCTCAGGAGAAGGTGGTGGAGATCACAGGCAGGGGAGGGCTCAGGAAGAGGCAGTGGGATCACAGGCAGGGGAGGGCTCAGGAAGAGGCAGTGGGATCACAGGCAGGGGAGGGCTCAGGAAGAGGCAGTGGAGATCACAGGCAGGGGAGGGCTCAGGAAGAGGCAGTGGAGATCACAGGCAGGGGAGGGCTCAGGAAGAGGCAGTGGAGATCACAGGCAGGGGAGGGCTCAGGAAGAGGCAGTGGAGATCACAGGCAGGGGAGGGCTCAGGAAGAGGCGGTGGAGATCACAGGCAGGGGAGGGCTCAGGAGAAGGTGGTGGAGATCACAGGCAGGGGAGGGCTCAGGAGGAGGTGGTGGAGATCACAGGCAGGGGAGGGCTCAGGAAGAGGCAGTGGGATCACAGGCAGGGGAGGGCTCAGGAAGAGGCAGTGGGATCACAGGCAGGGGAGGGCTCAGGAAGAGGCAGTGGGATCACAGGCAGGGGAGGGCTCAGGAAGAGGCAGTGGGATCACAGGCAGGGGAGGGCTCAGGAAGAGGCAGCGGGATCACAGGCAGGGGAGGGCTCAGGAAGAGGCAGCGGGATCACAGGCAGGGGAGGGCTCAGGAAGAGGCAGTGGGATCACAGGCAGGGGAGGGCTCAGGAAGAGGCAGTGGGATCACAGGCAGGGGAGGGCTCAGGAAGAGGTGGTGGAGATCACAGGCAGGGGAGGGCTCAGGGTTGCAGGAGACAGGGCAGCACCCAAGATTCTCTAGGCTAAATAGTGGTGTGGTGTTGGGTTGGAGGGGTTGGGGTGTACCCACACAGTCCCTGGTACATTATAGAGCTCCTATTGGGGGGTGAAGGGGGGGCTCTTGGAATGAAATACAACAAGCGGACATCACCGATCAGATAACACACATCAAACGTCATAAACAAGACAAAGCTCCACGTTTATTCGACAAAATAAAGAGAATTCGGGGCGGATTGTGAACAGCCAGACCTATAAAAAGGAAAATATTCCGTCAGCTAAAACATGATTGACCCTTCGACTGCCGGGGGGCACGCCACACCCATTTCCTAAATTAAATTTTAAAATAACAAAAGAAAACAAAAATGGCGGCAATTCATCTGATCACTGCGAGTCTACAGCGGGCGCACCTCCTCTCAGCAGGTCTGTTCTCAGGATTTCCTTGTAGGAGCAGAGCAGTTGCCAAGGTAACCCTGATAAAGTACTGGGGGAACTCCACATGAGGGATGTGCACATTGGATGGCATTCAGCTCCACCCACACCGGATGACAGGTGGGAAGAGGGGGAGGGAGGGCGATTACCTCTGGCCCACCTGAGATCCGGGCGCCCCCCTCACAGGCATATTAGGAGCTGCTGGACTTCACAAACTGCATTTTGTAGTTGGACTTGCTGGTTTTGCGCTGGGAGGCGCCGTCCTTATCGCTGGGCGCTTTGTCCGCGGTTTTAACCACCGCATTCGGCGTTTTATCTCGGTCGTCTTTGATTTCTTTTCTACTTTTATCTGAATGTCCATCTGCTCTGGAGGTCACTTCGGGTGGTGGGGGAGGAGGAGGAGGCAACTTCTCCTCCGAACTGCTCGGCTGAAAAGAACAGAACAAGGAAAAAAAAACAAAAAATCAGAGGTGAGAATCGCCCCCGCCTGTCCACATACAATGCATCTGATTGGACAATTTCCTAATGAAAGTTTAAAGCCAAACTCTGGGTGAACAGTTAAATACGCAGTTAGGACTCATTCCCTTAGGGTATATCCAGGGCTGGCACCGGAATTGGGAGAGGGGGGGGCTAAAGCAGGGGGTTCGCAAGAAGTGCTTATGCTGGAGCCGTGAATGCCTATACCTTTACCTGAGCACAGTGATGCCAAG
Source organism: Pelophylax lessonae (assembly GCF_965119305.1). Classification (NCBI taxonomy): domain Eukaryota; kingdom Metazoa; phylum Chordata; class Amphibia; order Anura; family Ranidae; genus Pelophylax; species Pelophylax lessonae. Next base: position 1,055,615 of record NC_138777.1, read on the forward strand.
CAAAGTCCCGCCAGGCTACGGTATGTTAACATGGTTGGGGACAGAGAGGGGGACATAGACATGAGGACAGAGAGACCCAGACGGGAGGGGAGCAGGGGAGAGGCAGAGCAGGGGAGACCCAGAGCAGGGGAGAGACCCAGGCGGGGAGAGGCAAAGCAGGCGGGGAGAGGCAGAGAAGGGGAGAGACCCAGGCGGGGAGAGGCAGAGCAGGGGAGAGAGGCAGAGCAGGGGAGAGAGGCAGAGCAGGGGAGAGAGGCAGAGCAGGGGAGAGAGGCAGAGCAGGGGAGAGAGGCAGAGCAGGGGAGAGGCAGAGCAGGGGAGAGGCAGAGCAGGGGAGAGGCAGAGCAGGGGAGACCCAGGCGGGGAGGCAGAGCAGGGGAGAGGCAGAGCAGGGGAGACCCAGACGGGGAGCGGCAGAGCAGGGGAGACCCAGACGGGGAGAGGCAGAGCAGGGGAGAGGCAGAGCAGAGGCAGAGCAGGGGAGAGGCAGAGCATAGGAGACCCAGACGGGGAGAGGCAGAGCAGGGGAGACCCAGACGGGGAGAGGCAGAGCAGGGGAGAGGCAGAGCAGAGGCAGAGCAGGGGAGAGGCAGAGCAGAGGAGACCCAGACGGGGAGAGGCAGAGCAGGGGAGACCCAGACGGGGAGAGGCAGAGCAGGGGAGAGGCAGAGCAGAGGCAGAGCAGGGGAGAGGCAGAGCAGAGGAGACCCAGACGGGGAGAGGCAGAGCAGGGGAGACCCAGACGGGGAGAGGCAGAGCAGGGGAGACCCAGACGGGGAGAGGCAGAGCAGGGGAGACCCAGACGGGGAGAGGCAGAGCAGGGGAGACCCAGACAGGGAGAGGCAGAGCATAGGAGACCCAGACGGGGAGAGGCAGAGCAGGGGAGACCCAGACGGGGAGAGGCAGAGCAGGGGAGAGGCAGAGCAGAGGCAGAGCAGGGGAGAGGCAGAGCAGAGGAGACCCAGACGGGGAGAGGCAGAGCAGGGGAGACCCAGACGGGGAGAGGCAGAGCAGGGGAGAGGCAGAGCAGAGGCAGAGCAGGGGAGAGGCAGAGCAGAGGAGACCCAGACGGGGAGAGGCAGAGCAGGGGAGACCCAGACGGGGAGAGGCAGAGCAGGGGAGACCCAGACGGGGAGAGGCAGAGCAGGGGAGACCCAGACGGGGAGAGGCAGAGCAGGGGAGACCCAGACAGGGAGAGGCAGAGCAGGGGAGACCCAGGCGGGGAGGCAGAGCAGGGGAGAGGCAGAGCAGGGGAGAGGCAGAGCAGGGGAGAGGCAGAGCAGGGGAGAGGCAGAGCAGGGGAGAGGCAGAGCAGGGGAGAGGCAGAGCAGGGGAGAGGCAGAGCAGGGGAGAGTGATTTTTAGAGGAGTTTTTTTTTTTTTTTTTTAAACGCCAAAAAAAAAAAAAATCACTCTAAATCTAAAAAGGCTAAAAAAAAAAAAAAAAAAAAAAAAAAAAAAAAAAAAGAAAAAAATTGTAAGTTTATATGGTGATCGTTAACTCTCAATATATGATTTTGAGGTTTTTTATTCATACCATAACCTATTTACAATTCTGATATAATTTTTGCAGTTCTTTTATACTTTGTTCTTGTATATCTTTTCTACACATTTTTCATGTTTGCTTGAGCTCCTTGAAGAAAAAGGGGGGGGGGGGGTTGAGTCTTTTCCCTCTGAATGAAATGTGTCGGTTTCAGGGGGAAAAATGACCCCCCCCCCCTTTTTCAGAGCGATCAAACAAACAGGACAGATAGGTATAAGAGAACAGCAAAAATATAATATCAAAATTGTAAACAAATAAATGGATTTTTGTAAGAACTTACCGTAAAATCCTTTTCTCTTAAGCTCATTGACAGACGTAGTCTTCTTGATTCTCAAGAGCTGGGTTATGTTGTCTCCGCAGGAGTAGGACTAGGCAGAATGACAAAACGTTCTGGCTCCACCCTAGGGGGCAGTCCCTGAGGGTATATCCTCCCTCTCTCTGCTACAGGGAATCAGTTCGGTTTAAAGCAGTACAGAGAAATTAACCCAACCCAACTCAATGATAGAGGGGCGGGTACTACGTCTGTCAATGAGCTTAAGAGAAAAGGATTTTACGGTAAGTTCTTACAAAAATCCATTTTTCTCTATCGCTCATTGACAGACGTAGTCTTCTTGATTCTCAAGAGCTGGGACATCCAGAAGCAGTGCCACAAATGAGGGGTGGGATTGACAAAATCAAATCCAATCTAGAAGGCCCAACCGGTGCCAAACTAGAAGTTTTAAAGGCTCATAATAAACAAAGAATGAGGCTAAAGAAAAAATTTTCCAACGGAAAAAAAAAACCCTCGAGGTAGACCACTGGTCTCCTCAAATTGCGGCCTGCAAAACCTTGCGGCCAAATGAGGCATCAGACGATGCCATTACATCAACTTTATAATGTTTAGAGAAGGTATGCACCGACGACCAGGTAGCTGCCTTGCACACCTGGACCACTGACGCCTGATGGCGAAAGGCCCATGACGCACTAAGTGCCCGAGTGGAGTGCGCCTTAACAGGGAACGGGGGCTCCCGACCCTTAATAGAATAAGCCTGCACTACCGTCTGTCTGATCCATCTGGAAATGGTCGCGGCAGATGCAGGTAACCCCTTTTTGGGTCCATCTGGGATCACAAAAAGTGAATCCGTCTTGCGAAACGAGTCTGTCGTTTTCAAGTATACCCTGATCGCCCGGACCACATCCAAGGAGTGTAAAGCAAACTCCCGAGGATGACTGGGCTTAGGACACAGGGAAGGTAATACAATTTCTTCATTCAGATGAAATTCTGAAACCACTTTTGGTAGGAAGGATGGATTCGGACGAAGAACCACCTTATCTCTATGAACCACCAGATATGGTGAACGACAAGATAATGCGGCCAGTTCTGACACCCTGCGTGCAGAAGTAATAGCCACCAAGAAGGCCACCTTCTGGGACAACGTGGGTAGAGGAATCTCCCTAATATCTTCAAAGGGAGGTTTCTGAAGAACCGACAACACTAAATTAAGATCCCAGGGGGGTAACGGGGCGTGCACTGGCGGAGCCAGATGTCGCACCCCCTGGATGAAATTCCGCACCAAGGAATGAGTAGCCAAAGGCTTCTGAAAGAAGATGGCTAATGCTGAGACCTGACCCTTGATAGTACTCAAGGCCAGTTTCTGCTCAACCCCTTGTTGCAGAAAAGCCAATATTCGACTAATCGAATAAGACCGAGGACGGAACCCCAAAGGTTCACACCATGCAATGTAGGACTTCCATGTGCGATGATAAATCTTTCTGGAAGTCGCTTTCCTTGCTTCAACTAGAGTAGGAATAACTGAAGCTGACAAACCTTTGTCCTTCAGCACCTGGGTCTCAATAGCCAGGCCGTTAAAGCCAGCGATCGTAAAGCAGGATGGAAGATCGGTCCCTGAGACAGTAGATCCTCTCTGAGAGGAAGTCTCCACGGGACGTCCGCCACCAGTCTGACCATGTCGGCGTACCAAGCTCGACGAGGCCAGTCCGGAGCTACCAGGATTACTGGGATTCCTTCCTCCTCTACCCTGCGAAGAAGTCTTGGCAGTAACGCGAGAGGAGGGAAGGCATATATTAGCTGGTATTGCCCCCACGGGGCGATCAGTGCGTCTGCGGTTTCTGCTAGAGGATCGCGGGAGCGAGCCACGAATCTCTGAACTTTCCTGTTGAATCGTGATGCCAACAGATCCACATCCGGGGTGCCCCACCGTAGGCACAACTGGTGGAAAACGTCTGGATGGAGGGACCATTCCCCCTGATCCAGGGTCTGACGGCTGAGATAATCTGCCTGCCAATTCTCCACCCCCGGAATGAACACCGCAGAGATTGCTGGAACAAATCGTTTCGCCCAGCGAAGAATGCAAGCCACTTCTTTGGCCGCTCGGACACTCTTGGTGCCCCCCTGGTGATTGACATAAGCCACGGCCGTGGCATTGTCCGACTGGATCCGAACCGGGCTGCCCTGGAGCTGCTCGGTCCAGTGAATCAGACAAAGTCTGATCGCTCTCAGTTCCAATACATTTATCGGTAATCTGGATTCCTCCGGGGACCAAAGTCCCTGGGCAGATAATTGACCGAGAATTCCTCCCCATCCGGATAGACTGGCATCCGTGGTCACTATCGTCCAATATATTGGCAGAAATGACTTTCCCTGGCTGAGCATTGGAGACCGAAGCCACCAAACCAGAGACTCTCTGGTCTGTTTGTTCAATCGTATCTGATTGTTCAGGGATTCCGGATTCCGATTCCATCTGAGGAGAATCTCTTGCTGAAGAATTCGGGTATGGGACTGGGCAAATGGGACTGCTTCGAAGGAAGCCACCATCAACCCCAGACCCCTCATGCAAGTCCGAAGGGAAGACCAGCTGTTGGACAGTAACAACTGGACTGCTGATTGAATCTTTCGAAGTTTCCCTACCGGAAGAAACACTCTTGTCCTGACTGTGTCTAGAATTAGACCCAGATATTCGGGCCTCTGGGTGGGAACCAGAAAAGACTTTTGCTGGTTCACCAGCCACCCGAATTCCTGTAAAGAAATCATAGTAATTTCTATGTTTTGTAGCAAGGTCTGAGGAGACTCTGCATGAAGCAGAAGATCGTCTAGGTAACCTAGAATCGATATACCTCTTTGGCGCAGAAATGCCAACATTGGGGCCAACACTTTTGTGAAGACCCGCGGAGCCGTGGCGAGACCGAAAGGTAACGCCACAAACTGATAGTGGTTCTCCTCTACGGAAAAGCGTAGAAAACGCTGATGTCCTGCGAAAATGGGAATGTGAAGATAGGCGTCCTTGATGTCTATGGACGCTAGGACATCCCCTGGATGCAGGAAGGCTGCTACCGTGCGAATGGACTCCATTCTGAATCTTCTTATGTTGACGAAAGAATTGAGTGCTCTTAAGTCCAGAATTGGACGCACTTTGCCCTCTTTCCTGGGTATTGTAAACAGGTTTGAATAAAACCCTTGAAACCGTTCTGTCCAAGGAACGTGGACTACCACTCCTTGTTGTAGTAGATCTGTGACTGCTCTCCGCAGATCTTCTAGACGATCCGGAGATAGTCGGATATTGGAAGGGAAGAATCGCGCCGGTGGGAGAGATCGAAACTCGATCTTGTACCCTGACTTTATGACTTCGCAAACCCATTTGTCCGGGATTCTGGAAAGCCATGGATCCGGGAACCGGCGAAGACGTCCCCCCACCCCAGTTATGGGTGGGGGCGCACCTTCAGGCTTTGGATGGTTTATCTTCAGGTCTGGAGGGGGCGGGCTTTTGCTTGCCCGACCAACGACCCCTGACGCCTCCTGTAGGAACCTTGGAGGACTTAGTTTTTTCACCCGCTGGACGAAAAAACCTCTTGTGAGCAGAAAAAGAAGGCCCTCGTCTTTGACGAGTTCCTCTACCTTTAAAATTTTGCGGTAAAAAAGGTGCTTTTTCCACCGGTGAGATCCTTAATGATTTCATCTAAGTTGGCTCCAAATAGACGTTCTCCTGAAAAGGGGATATTAGCCAATGCTTTTTTGGAACCTTGGTCGGCTATCCAACCTTTTAGCCACAGTGTACGCCTGAGAACCACTGCTGAGACAGATGCTCGCGCCAATAATGGAGTGGCGTCTAACGCCGCATCACACACAAACTGTAACCCCTGTATCATTTGTTCCAACAAATCTGATACCGCCTGAGGGACCTCTTCTAAGTCCCGGCGTAACCACTTGGTCCATTCAGTTACAGCCTGCGAAACCAGACCAATAGCAATTATTGGTCTGAAAGCTGATCCAATCAAGGAAAACATGGTGCGAGACATAGCTTCTATCTTGCGATCCACTGGATCTTTAAAAGACGGAGCGTCTTCTAAAGGAATAACCGTGGCTTTATTCAATCTAGCAATAGGTGAATCCACCACAGGTGGTTCTGTCCATTTCTTAATAAGGGTTTCCTCAAACGGATAACGCCTGTCAATGCGTTTGGAAATATTAAAAGTGCGTTTTGGCAGACGCCATTCTTCATCGATTGGATTGCCAAAACATTTGGGCAATGGAAAAACCTTTGCCACTTTGATGCGCTTTTTAGTCCCAAAAGGGATCTCAGTTTCAGCTATTTCTGATGGAATACCCTGTAACCTTAAAGTCTCTTGAACAGATACAATGAGTGCGTTTACCAACGCTTCCTCTCGGGCTATGGCAGATGCCGAAACATCCTCCTCACTGTCTGAAGAGACAGGACCCGAGACACCAATACCAGATGAAGTACCTGCAACTGCAGAAATAGGCTCAGAGTCTGAATCCGAGGTTTCAGATAATAAGGGGTTAGGCGGGGGTCGCTTTCTTGCGCCCTGTCCCTGACAAGCCACTTCCACCCGGGACACAAAAGTTTCCATAATGGCTGACAAAGATTCAATTGTCAATGGGGTGCTGGAGGATCCCGCAGACCCCTCAAGGGGATCCGGAGGAGATACATGAGTGGCAGGGTCCATGTTAATACAGGACACTTTTGCCAGCAATAAACAAAAAAACTTTTTTTTTTTTTTTGTGTGTCTCCCCCTAGCGCAATAGCGCCCCTCAGAGTACCTGCTTCTCGATCCCAGAGAGAGAGAGAGGGACCCCCAAGGCTCACCAACCGATGCAGTGCAGTTTCCAACAAACTGCAGCCAGCGTCTGTCTTACACAGACTGGAAGGAGCTGTTTGCTTTTTCCCGGGCAGAAGGCGTGGCTCCGCCCCCTGTGTACGCCTTCCGGCGTTCCCAGCCCTCCACGAGGAAGCTGGGCTCACAAAACATGGCCGCCCCCATAGAAGAGACATAAGACTCCAAAAACATGGCGGCCGGCGTGACCTGAGGACATACATGCATTCGGTCTACGGCAAAATGGCGGCGGACCGCCGATATCGTCTTCCCAGCACATCCACCTGCACTCTGCTAAGAGGCGATATATGGATCTACAGAGATACACTGCACATAAGGTAGGATTATACCTCCTATGTTTGCTGTAATGTTACAGTCTGCTGGGTAGAGTGTTAGCTCTTGAACCAAGTCCACTTCCCACAAACACATGCTGTATTACAAGGGGGACTTGTAAGTGTCAGATATATACTGACCATATATGGAGGGGCCCATAATATATACTGCCTCATAATGAGGAAAAAAGGGAACGTTTACTCACCATACCGAACCGACAGGCACCCTCTCTTCACAATACCCTCTCCACCGGGGTGGGGGTTTGTGGACGCCTCGACTCTCTGGTCCTGGCGTCCAAGCGAGCTTTTAACTCGCAAAGTCAGTCCCTTTACTGGGACTCCGTCGCGGCCGACTCAGCGCACTGGTCTGCACGCGCTTTTAGGCAGAAACCGGGGTGACCACTGGATCTCAACATCCAGCCCGTCGCCCGGCCCCGCATACTTACTTGAATATGTCGCGGCCGACCAAGCGCAATGCCTGGTCTGCACGCGCTCGTAGGCCGGCTGGGGTGACCACAAGTGTCGCCCAGTCCGGCATTTTTGCTTGAAGATCTCACAGGAAAAAAACACTGGAGAAAACTACCTAAAAAATGTCTTTTTCTTAAAGAAAAAAGTCTTGCCAGGACCAAAAGATCCCAGCAAGGAGCTTAGGTCCTTACTCCTGACTAGACAGAAAAAAACTGATTCCCTGTAGCAGAGAGAGGGAGGATATACCCTCAGGGACTGCCCCTACGGTGGAGCCAGAACGTTTTGTCATTCTGCCTAGTCCTACTCCTGCGGAGACAACATAACCCAGCTCTTGAGAATCAAGAAGACTACGTCTGTCAATGAGCGATAGAGAAATATATATATATAAAAATAAAAATCACTCTAAACCAAAAAAAAGTCTAAAAAAATAAATAAATGATTACTGTTTTTATGGTGATTGGTAACACTTGATTTATGATTTTTAGCGTTTTTTATATTATTGTATAAAAGCATTAAAATTTTGATATGATCCCTTTTCCTTTTTTTGCAGTTTTTATATTTTGTTATCTCTATTACGCATATTTTTTGTGTATGTTTGATAAACCCTGAAGAAGGGGGGAGTCTTTCCCCCCCGAAATGCGTCGGCTTGATGTACTTGTTACGGTCAATAAACACCTTTTTAAATCCACCATCCAACTTGTATTGCTTTGGACGCCAGGCGCTCCTTCCCATTTTCTTAGTCTACATGCGGAACCGCCATAATGCCGGACCAGAAAAGGAAGCAGCCCACACCCCAGAAAAATGTTCACTGCAATTCTCCAACATTGGGCGCAGGCTCATCAGGTCTCAGTGCACTCCATGTAACAGGCAGACATTTTGTACCTCATTAAAGCCCAGACCGCAGTGCCGCCGGTTCCGTCCAGACATGGAGCTGTCTATACTCTGCTGGTACTGATGCTCCAATTCATCGTTCATCTTCTGATCCTCGGCTCCTGGCAGAGAAGAAGACGAAGAAGTCATGATGTAGGAGGAGCTGGAAGGTGACCCCAGTATTGAATGTTCACACTCTAGTTGCCACAGTGCAAACACCGGTGCCCTGCCCCCGCACACAGGCAACGCCCATCGTGGCACACGGGCAGAGCCCGGCCCCCGCACACAGGCAACGCCCATCCTGGCACACGGGCAGAGCCTGGACCCCGCACACAGGCAACGCCCATCCTGGCACACAGGCAATGCCCATCCTGGTACACAGGCAGAGCCCCGGCCCCCGCACACAGGCAGAGCCCCGGCCCCCGCACACAGGCAGAGCCCCGGCCCCCGCACACAGGCAACACCCTTCCTAGTACACAGGCAACGCCCATCCTGGCACCCAGGCAGAGCCCGGCCCCCGCACACAGGCAACACCCATCCTGGCACCCAGGCAGAGCCCGGCCCCCGCACACAGGCAACACCCTTGCTGGCACACAGGCAACACCCTTGCTGGCACACAGGCAACGCCCATCCTGGCACACAGGCAACGCCCATCCTGGCACACAGGCAACGCCCATCCTGGCACACAGGCAACGCCCATCCTGGCACACAGGCAGAGCCTGGCACCCACACACAGGCAACACCAATCCTGGCACCCAGGCAGAGCCCGGGCCCCACACAAGGCACTACTTCTACAGTATTCTACTAAACTTTAGCCCCAGAAATAGAGTCATAGGCGGTGGGTGTTTCTACATGGATCTTCCACCAATCAATGAACACTCCATAGATCTCTCCCAATGGCCACATTGTCTGGGAGGGAAATCACCCGAGGGGGGAGAGGATACATTACAAGGCCACCAACATCTCCATATTGAGCCCCTCCTCCACACAGCACAGGATCTGATTGGCTGCCAGAGACACTCCCCCCCATCACAGACTTTGTGACCCGCCTCACTGTCACCATGACAAGAGGATGCTGGGAAAGTTGTAGTGCCATAGAATTCAGAAACACAGACACAGAGCCCAACAAATTCTCCGGTACGGGAGAGGGAGGCTGCACAACAACTGCCCTACCCTGTGGAAGCCCTGCTGAAGCCCTGCTGAAACTGGCAGTGAGGGGGGGGGGGTCACATATACAATGCTGGAGAGCAAAGACAGCTTCCGGACTGATTCCAAATACTGAGAAATGGAATTCATTACTCCCCATAAAATCCCTTTCTCTGAGTTCATTGATGGACACAGCAACTCTTCCTTATCCATGGCCAGACCGGGTTTTATAGCCCCTCCCTCCAGATCCATGACCAGACCGGGTTTTATAGCCCCTCCCTCCAGATCCATGACCAGACCGAGTTTTATAGCCCCTCCTTCCTTATCCATGACCAGACCGGGTTTTATAGCCCCTCCCTCCAGATCCATGACCAGACCGGGTTTTATAGCCCCTCCCTCCAGATCCATGACCAGACCGGGTTTTATAGCCCCTCCCTCCAGATCCATGACCAGACCGGGTTTTATAGCCCCTCCCTCCAGATCCATGACCAGACCGGGTTTTATAGCCCCTCCCTCCAGATCCATGACCAGACCGGGTTTTATAGCCCCTCCCTCCAGATCCATGACCAGACCGGGTTTTATAGCCCCTCTCTCCAGATCCATGACCAGACCGGGTTTTATAGCCCCTCTCTCCAGATCCATGACCAGACCGGGTTTTATAGCCCCTCCCTCCAGATCCATGACCAGACCGGGTTTTATAGCCCCTCCTTCCTTATCCATGACCAGACTGGGTTTTATAGCCCCTCCCACCAGATCCATGACCAGACCGGGTTTTATAGCCCCTCCTTCCTTATCCATGGCCAGACCGGGTTTTATAGCCCCTCCCTCCAGATCCATGACCAGACCGGGTTTTATAGCCCCTCCCTCCAGATCCATGACCAGGTTTTATAGCCCCTCCCTCCATATCCATGACCAGGTTTTATAGGCCCTCCCTCCATATCCATGACCAGGTTTTATAGCCCCTCCCTCCATATCCATGACCAGGTTTTATAGCCCCTCCCTCCATATCCATGACCAGGTTTTATAGGCCCTCCCTCCAGATCCATGGCAAGACCGGGTGTTTATAGCCCCTCCCTCCCGATACATGACCAGACCGGGTGTTTATAGCCCCTCCCTCCTGATACATGACCAGACCGGGTGTTTATAGCCCCCTCCCTCCAGATCCATGACCAGACCGGGTTTTATAGCCCCACCTACAAAACACTAGGCAGGAAAAAAAAAAAAGAAAGGACTCTGCCTCTTCTATGGACAGTCCTCTCCCCCTCCCCCCTCTCTGCTATAGGCCTCCAGTCAGCCACAAGCAGTGTCAAAGGAGAAGTTCCATAGAGGGGAGGGTGCTGTGTCTGTAAATTTTACTGCAACAAAAAATCCCGTTTTCTCTTCATTGACAGACACAGCCGCCTCTTCTTCAGGACTCAGAAGACAACTTTTTGCGTGAGCGTAAGCAAGGGAATATCCCAGATGCTCCCAATGTTAGGCTTCTGAACAGCCAACACCACCAAAGGACAAGCCCCACGGTGGCAGTGGGAAATGCACAGGGGCATCACAAAGAATCCCTCAAAGGAAAGTATGGCCCAAGGAGTGCATTGCCAAAGGATTCTGAAAGAAAACAGCCGGAGCCGAGACTTGACCCTTGGTGCTCAAAAGCAAGCTTCTGATCTATGCCACGTTCCAGGAAGGCCAACACTGAGTCACAGAGAGGGAGTAAGGGTGGAACCCCAGGGCTATGCACCAAACGACATGGAGGCTCTCCAGGTGACATGATGAATCTTCAGGGAGGTATGAGCCTTAAAAAGAGCCAGGAACACGGAAGCAGACAACCCTGTCCATCAGAACCTGGCTTTCAATAGCTACACTGTAAAAGCAGAGTGAAACACCGGCCTCTGGGACAAAGTCCTCTCAAAGAGGCAGCTGCCAAGGAGCGGGGGGGCCACCAACCGCACTACGTCGATGTAACACGAGCAACAAGGCCCGTATGAAGCCACCAGGAGGCCCAGGATCCTTTCTGCCTCCAACATGTGCAACAGACGAGGTATGGGACGGAAGGGCAGAAAGCCATAAAAGGAGATTGTAATAATCCCACAGCGCCACTAAGCACATCGTCCCGTCTCCCAGAGGATCCAACAATCTCGCCATGAACCTTGGAACCTTTCGCTTAAGGCGGGACACTAGGAGATCCACGTCTGGCCCCCCCCCTCAGCAAAGACAGAGCTGATGGACCACAAGCCCTGATCAGGGGTGTGTTTAGGTTTTGTGCTGCCCTAGGCATGACTAAACTTGGGCACCCCTAATTTAAATATGACCAACCCCTTCTTGTAAAGGCCACACCCTTTCCTGTTTATGACCCGCCCTGTCATCTGTAAACCAGACCACAACCAGTGTCTATCAGTGCCGATCAGTGCAGCCTCATCAGTTCCCATAAGTTCCCATAAGTTCAGCTTCATCAGTGCAGCCTCATTACTGCCCATCAGTGCAGCCTCATTACTGCCCATCAGTGCAGCCTCATTACTGCCCATCAGTGCAGCCTCATTACTGCCCATCAGTGCAGCCTCATTACTGCCCATCAGTGCAGCCTCATTACTGCCCATCAGTGCAGCCTCATTACTGCCCATCAGTGCAGCCTCATCAGTGGCCATTCTTACAGCCCCATCAGTGGCAACCAGTGCAGCCTATCAGTGCAGCCTATCAGTGCATCATATCAGTGCATCATATCAGTGCATCATATCAGTGCATCATATCAGTGCATCATATCAGTGCATCATATCAGTGCATCATATCAGTGCATCATATCAGTGCATCATATCAGTGCAGTCCATCAGTCCTGCCTCACCAGTGGCCATCAGTGCAACATATCAGAGCCCATCAGGGCAGCATATCAGTGCAGCCCCATCTGCTTGTTTGCTGCCCCCCTGCAAAGTGCTGCCCTAGGCCTGGGCCTTGTTGGCCTAGGCCAAGATACAGCACTGGCCCTGATCCAGCATCTGAAGGCTAAGGTAATCCACGTGCCAGTTTAATAGCCTGAATGTGTACGGCAGGAAGAACCAGAACAAAGCTTTCCACTCACCACAGAATGTGAGACACTTCCAGCGCTGCCCTTCTTGCGCCTCCCTGATGCGAGGCCCTGGTTGGTAGAACCCTTAGGTGATCTGTCCAGACTTTCAGACAGCTTGGTCACCCGAAGCTAAAGGACATTGGTGGGCAGACAGGCTTCCTCCGGAGTCCAGAAACCCTGAGCCGAGTCCAATCCCAGGACTCCTCCCGCCAGCCCGACAAGCCAGCATCCTCTGTGACCACAGTCCAGGGAAGGGGAGGGAGGGGGATTTATGTTTTGGAGGCCGGAGACTGCAGCTACCAGAGGAGGGAGCCACTTGCCGACCGCTTCAGATAAATCCGAACGTCAGTGGAGACCTGTACCAGTTGGACAGGATTGCCTTCTGCAGAGTTCTCGTATTGGGCTGTGCATACAGAACCGCCTTGAAGGAAGACACAATCAGGCACAAACCATCATGGTAGAGAGAGAAAAAAAAAAAAAAAAAAGAGTTTGCCTGATGGGAGGAACATCCTGGCCCAAAGCGAGGATCCACCCCAGATACTCCAAGCCCTTGGATGGGGCCATCACAGACTACCTGAGGTTCAGTAAACACCCGAAGTCCTGGAGGGAATGCATAGAGATCTCCACGCTGTCTGACGGACAAACGACCCATCCAGGTAGCCAATCACAGCGATCCCCGTTGTCTCTGCAAAGCCAGGACCTTGGTAAACAACCGGGAGTGGAGTCCAGACCAAAGGCCAGCGCTACTAATTGATAATATGCGTCCCTGATAGCAAAGTGTAGGCCATGCAGATGTCCCCCACAGATTGGAATGTGCAGGTCAGAATCCTCGATGTCTATGGATGCAAGAAAATTCCCCTGGTGAAGGGAGACCACCGAGCAAGCAGATTCCAGACCCGCATAAAGGCACTCATATTGGAATACAATCCCCAGAACTACTCCGGCTCAGGCATCGGAAACACCACTCCTCTAAGGAACAAATCCTGCTCAGCCCCGTACAGAGCCTGCAAACGGGCCAACAAGAGCTGTAGATCGAAGGGGGGGGGGGGGGGGGGGTAGACCCATCCACTGGAGAGGGGTGATTTTTAGAAGTCAGAGAATGATTTTGCAGACCCACTTATTGGGAATGGGGGCAGTCCATGGGATTGGGAACCAGTGAAGGCAACCCCCCCACCCTGGAAAGAGGTGGAGGTAAACCCCCCTGCTAAGGAGGGCACAGCCGCTGGCTTAGAGAGCTTCCAAGGCCAGGGGCGCTTAGTGTCGCCCGTGGGAAGCTTGAAAGTGGGGAGCCCATGTCAAGGACCGAAGGGAACGAAAAAGCTGTAAAGTCGGTCCAGCCGTCCTATGCGGTTCCTTTCCCCTCTTTCCAAGGGAAGTAACATAGAAACATAGAATGTGTCGGCAGATAAGAACCATTTGGCCCATCTAGTCTGCCCAATATTACACTCCCACCCATGAGGTTCCTGATAATCCAGTCTAGCCAAAGACACGGACACCCTGGATGGAAAGGTCCGCCAAGGCTTTTTTGAAAAGCAACCGACTAACATTAGGCCAAGGACCGGTCTCAGAACCACTGCCGAAACAGGAAGCTTGAAGAGAAGCGGGGCTGCGTCAAGAAACGGGTCACAAATATTCCCCTGGACCGCTGGTCCACATACTCCACAGATGCTGGAGGCATCTGGCTAGGAGTCAAGGCCTGTCGCAAAAATCAAGGCCCGTTCAGTCAGCGTCTGAGACACCAGGGCAGTGGCCAACGTAGGCCGGAGTGCAGACCCGGTGATGGTGAACGTAGATCAGGCCACTCCCTCCACTCTGAGATCTGCAGGGTTCTTAAAGTGGAACTTCCCAACTGGGATCACTGTGACCCTGGTGATCCGGGAGATAGGAAGATTCTACCACTGGCAGAGCGGTCCAATCCCTCCGGATACCGTAAAACGCTTCGGACAACCCCAGTCCCTGCAGACAAGTGTCTCGAAAATATGTGGGCTAAAGGGAAACACTTGGCAGCCCGGGCCGGTCGGTGCCCACCAAAGGAGACCTGAACACATCAGACGCTCTCATGGAAGCCTCCCTAAGGTAGTAGCCTACGGGTCATGTCTGCTGGTAGAGGAACACCCGTCCCTGGTCACAACGGGCCTGGAGGGGACGTCACCCGTCCCTGGTCACAACGGGCCAGGAGGGGACGTCACCCGTCCCTGGTCACAACGGGCCAGGAGGGGACGACACCCGTCCCTGGTCACAACGGGCCAGGAGGGGACGTCACCCGTCCCTGGTCACAACGGGCCAGGAGGGGACGTCACCCGTCCCTGGTCACAACGGGCCAGGAGGGGACGCCACCCGTCCCTGGTCACAACGGGCCTGGAGGGGACGCCATCACCGCCCATGCGGTAAATCTCCGTCCAAGAGCTCAAGACAAGTAGGGTAGGGGGTTAACAGGGTAGATGCCCCAGGGAAGATGGTGCGGCACAGCTCGCCCAACACCAGCCCCCCTTAACCCTTCTTAATTGGCATAGGCACCGTGCCGCCACTTTGTAATGAACTGCACATATAAACTGTCAGTGCCTGGGCCTGAACCTGGGACCTCTGCTGTGTCAGACCAATAAACTTCATGCTGGGTCACTGGAGATGCTCCTTTT
Organism: Pelophylax lessonae; assembly: GCF_965119305.1. Taxonomy (NCBI): domain Eukaryota; kingdom Metazoa; phylum Chordata; class Amphibia; order Anura; family Ranidae; genus Pelophylax; species Pelophylax lessonae. Next base: position 1,070,770 of record NC_138777.1, read on the forward strand.
CTTTTCTTCTTAATGGTTGCCCAGGTATGGCCCATATAGCCCAATGGCTGCCCTGGTCCAGGAAGGGGAACAGTCGTGGCCGAGCTAGCGGTCTGCGTGCGTTTCCTGGCCAGCCTAGGGTGACCACTGGATCCAGATTTCCAGCCTGACTGTTGATTGAAAAATGATAAGCGATGGGATCGCCAGTCCCAGCGGGGAATGTCCACACTTCTCTAGACACGGGGCAGGAATTACCAGAGGGGGTTGTATGCCCAGAGAGGACCGCCCATAGGAGGAGCCCAGTCTTTGTTTCCGCCTAGTGTCCGATTCCTAGAGGCGGGGCCATAAAACCCGGTCTAGTCATGGATAAGGAAGAAGTTGCTGTATTCTTCAATGAACTCCGAGAAATTCCTGTATAGTGCTGTGCTACCATTGGAGGGGGAGGGGGGGCAACTCTGCATAGAAACCAATCAGCTTCCAGGCTTTATTGTCAAAGCTTAACAAGCTGAAGCTAGAAGCTGATTGGCTGCCATGCGGAGCTGCATTAGATTCTGAGTGCTCCAGTTGAGACTCTGCTCACCTCTGGGGTGCAACGATTCCTCCAACCCCCCGCAGTGAAACCGCACTGATGTGAGAAAACGCACGGCGCCGTCGTTCATTCTGAATGGCACCCCCACACATGTATGAACGCAGGGAAATCACATGATCAATACTGGTCCTCACCTGAGCGGAAGTGTGATGTGGACTTGTGATCTCCGATGACCAGGCGACCGGTGTGTTCTCTCTGGAAGGAGCCAACAGATGAGTGTTATGTACTGACAGAGGCACAGACACCTACACCCCCCCCCCCAACCTGCAAAACCAACACATCCCCCACCCACCCGGTGCACACCGACACCCCCCCCCCCCCAAACTGCAAAACAACACATCCCCCACCCACCCGGTGCACACCGACACCCCCCCCCCCCCCCCAAACTGCAAAACAACACATCCCCCACCCACCCGGTGCACACCGACACCCCCCCCCCCCACCCTGCAAAAACAACACATCCCCCACCCACCCGGTGCACACCGACACCCCCCCCCCCCACCCTGCAAAAACAACACATCCCCCACCCACCTGGTGCACACCGACACCCCCCCCCCCACCCTGCAAAAACAACACATCCCCCACCCACCCGGTGCACACCGACACCCCTACCCCCCAAACTGCAAAACAACACATCCCTCCCCTCCTATACCTCTCCACTGACACCCCGCTGAGAGCTCTGATTGGAGGATTTCTTCATCCATCCGCAACTATGACACCATTTTCTATGAAGTTCAGTTTTAAGGAATAACTCCGACACTGAGGAGATATCTGTGCTCTCCGAGTGTCCAATCAGATGATCACAGTGTGGTCACATGACTCACCTTTCCAGCTCCCATCAGTCTCAGGAATTTCTGTTTGCGCTCATCATTCCCCAGATCCGCCTCCTCCCAGCTGTTGCTGGCTCCGCCCTGAATAGAGAACAGATAATTATTATGGATGGAGAGCTCCGCCCAGAACACAGATTATCCACTTACTGACCGCACCTTCACTGCTACAGCGTGGGCCGGCTGCAAAGAATCATTTATATATATTTTATGGGTAGGCACACAGAACACACAAACACCGGCTAGGCACACAGAACACACAAACACCGGCTAGGCACACAGAACACACAAACACCGACTAGGCACACACTGTACACACAAACACCGGCTAGGCACACAGAACACACAAACACCGGCTAGGCACACAGAACACACAAACACCGACTAGGCACACAGAACACACAAACACCGGCTAGGCACACAAACACCGGCTAGGCACACAAACACCGGCTTGGCACACAGAACACACAAACACCGGCTAGGCACACAGTACACAAACACCGACTAGGCACACACTGTACACACAAACACCGGCTAGGCACACACTGTACACACATGTTTTGAAACTGTCAAAGGTAATGAGGAGTGAAATCAGTTTATGCCTTTAGAAAGCCTGAAGGTGGGGATTGGTTTTCGGGGTCCGAGACTGCCAAAGAGTCTCACACACGGGGTATCCCTGTACTCAGGAGGATGGATTTTGGGGTGACATTTCACATGTGTGAGCATTTAAGTGACCACTTTGTGTAAACAAAAAAAACACATTTGTAATTCTCCCAATACTTGTGGCAAAATATAAAATATTCCATGGACTCACCATGCCTCTCAGCACAAAGCTTAGGACAGTGAGGGGGAACCTTGGCACCCGAATGTCTTGGAACTACGTTTCCCACAATGCTCCTGAACTCTGTGGTGTACTTGAGCATCATGGGAAATGCAGTTCCAAAACATCCGGGGTGCCAAGGTTCCCCCTCACTGGCTTAGGGTGTCTACTTTACAAAAAGGGGGCTGGGGGGGGGGGGGGGGTTGTGCTATCTTGGCTTTTTTTGTCATTTTTCAAACACCTGTGACAAAAATAATGAAATAGTCAATGGGCTCAAATTCCTTGGGGTGTCTACTTTCCAAAAAGGGGTAACTTGGGGGGGGGGGGGGTGTACTGACATTTTATCACTTCAAGAAATTAAATCGGCAGTCAGAAAGTAAAAGCTGCGTAAACTCCGGTATATACATAGGTTGTAGACGCTAAAACTTCTACGTAAACCAATAAAAACACACCAATGAGATTTTTTTTTAATCAAAGACATGTAGCCAATCATAGAAAACGTTCAGTCTTTTATCATTTACAGTCAGGTCCATAAATATTGGGACATGGATACAATTCTAATCTTTTTGGCTCTATACACCCTCCCCCCCACCCCCTCTATACACCATACACCCCCTCCCCCCCCCTCTATACACCACCTCTATATACACCATACACCCCCTCCCCCCCCCTCTATACACCACCTCTATATACACCATACACCCCCTCCCCCCCCCTCTATACACCACCTCTATATACACCATACACCCCCTCCCCCCCCCTCTATACACCACCTCTATATACACCATACACCCCCTCCCCCCCCCTCTATACACCACCACAATGGATGTGAAATGAAATAAACAAGATGTGCTTTAACCACTTAAGCCCTGGAAGATTTTACCCCCTTCCTGACCAGGGCCTATTTTGCGATTCGGTACTGCGTGACTTTAACGGACAATTGCGCGGTCGTGCGATGCTGTACCTAAACAAATTTGATGTCCTTTTTTTCCCACAAACAGAGATTTCTTTTGGTGGTATTTGATCTCCTGTGCGATTTTTACTTTTTGGGCTATAAACAAAAAAAAGAGCGACAATTTTGCAAAAATAGCAATATTTTTCACATTTTTTTATATGAAATTCCCCCCCAAAAAATGTAAAAAAATCAAAATTTTTTAACATTTTTGGCCAATTTGTTTGGTAAAAAATCGCAATACGCAGATTTTGATTGGTTTGCGCAAAATTTATTGAGTTTACTAACTACGGGAAAGATTTCTGTCATTTTTATTGTTTTTTTTTTTTTAACGAGTAATGGCGGCGATCTGCGATTTTCTTTTTTTGCGGAACTGCAACATTGTAGCGGACAGATCGGACCCCTGACTGACATTTTTGACACTTTTGGGGGTACCAGTGACATTACTGCAGTAATCAGTGCTATACATATGCACTGTTATAATGACACTGGCAGGGAAGGGGTTAACTTTATTGGAGAGGGAGGGGTTAAATGTATCCGTAGGGGTGTGATTCTAACTGTAAAGGGGCGTGGCTTGTGATGTAACCACAGAGATATAGGATCCTACATAGCAGGATTGTATGATCTCTGCAGTTACATCAGGGAGAATGACAGTTGGTTGTGTTTACATCATCCGCCTGCCTTTCTCCCTCTCCAGCGGGTGATCGCGAGTGGCCAGCGGACATCGGAGCCGCCACTTACACGTGCGGGGAGGTCCATGAACGAGTGGGAGTGTGCCTCCGATGGCGCGCTCTCGCCCCCTATTGGCTCTCAGGCTAGTGACGTACCGGTACGTCACTTTGCCTGCATGGGGCTGACTGCTGCAGTATATATACTTGCGGCGGTCGGCAAGCGGTTAACTGCAGACTTTCAGCTTTAATTTGAGGGGATTTACATAGTTACATAGTAGGTGAGGTTGAATAAAGACAATAGTCCATCCAGTTCCCCCTGTGTAGGTGTGTGTGGGCGGAGTTCCCCCTGTGTAGGTGTGTGTGGGGGCGGAGTTCCCCCTGTGTAGGTGTGTGTGGGGTCGGAGTTCCCCCTGTGTAGGTGTGTGTGGGGTCGGAGTTCCCCCTGTGTAGGTGTGTGTGGGGGCAGAGTTCCCCCTGTGTAGGTGTGTGTGTGGGGGCGGAGTTCCCCCTGTGTAGGTGTGTGTGGGGGCGGAGTTCCCCCTGTGTAGGTGTGTGTGGGGGCGGAGTTCCCCCTGTGTAGGTGTGTGTGGGGGCGGAGTTCCCCCTGTGTAGGGGCGGAGTTCCCCCTGTGTAGGTGTGTGTGGGGGCGGAGTTCCCCCTGTGTAGGTGTGTGTGGGGGCGGAGTTCCCCCTGTGTAGGTGTGTGTGTGGGCGGAGTTCCCCCTGTGTAGGTGTGTGTGTGGGCGGAGTTCCCCCTGTGTAGGTGTGTGTGGGGGCGGAGTTCCCCCTGTGTAGGTGTGTGTGGGGGCGGAGTTCCCCCTGTGTAGGTGTGTGTGGGGGCGGAGTTCCCCCTGTGTAGGTGTGTGTGGGGGCGGAGTTCCCCCTGTGTAGGTGTGTGTGGGGGCGGAGTTCCCCCTGTGTAGGTGTGTGTGGGGGCGGAGTTCCCCCTGTGTAGGTGTGTGTGGGGGCGGAGTTCCCCCTGTGTAGGTGTGTGTGGGGGCGGAGTTCCCCCTGTGTAGGTGTGTGTGGGGGCGGAGTTCCCCCTGTGTAGGTGTGTGTGGGGGCAGAGTTCCCCCTGTGTAGGTGTGTGTGTGGGCGGAGTTCCCCCTGTGTAGGTGTGTGTGGGGGCGGAGTTCCCCCTGTGTAGGTGTGTGTGGGGGCGGAGTTCCCCCTGTGTAGGTGTGTGTGGGGGCGGAGTTCCCCCTGTGTAGGTGTGTGTGGGGGCGGAGTTCCCCCTGTGTAGGTGTGTGTGGGGGCGGAGTTCCCCCTGTGTAGGTGTGTGTGGGGGCGGAGTTCCCCCTGTGTAGGTGTGTGTGGGGGCGGAGTTCCCCCTGTGTAGGTGTGTGTGGGGGCGGAGTTCCCCCTGTGTAGGTGTGTGTGGGGGCGGAGTTCCCCCTGTGTAGGTGTGTGTGGGGGCGGAGTTCCCCCTGTGTAGGTGTGTGTGGGGGCAGAGTTCCCCCTGTGTAGGTGTGTGTGTGGGCGGAGTTCCCCCTGTGTAGGTGTGTGTGGGGGCAGAGTTCCCCCTGTGTAGGTGTGTGTGGGGGCGGAGTTCCCCCTGTGTAGGTGTGTGTGGGCGGAGTTCCCCCTGTGTAGGTGTGTGTGGGCGGAGTTCCCCCTGTGTAGGTGTGTGTGGGCGGAGTTCCCCCTGTGTAGGTGTGTGTGGGCGGAGTTCCCCCTGTGTAGGTGTGTGTGGGCGGAGTTCCCCCTGTGTAGGTGTGTGTGGGCGGAGTTCCCCCTGTGTAGGTGTGTGTGGGCGGAGTTCCCCCTGTGTAGGTGTGTGTGGGCGGAGTTCCCCCTGTGTAGGTGTGTGTGGGCGGAGTTCCCCCTGTGTAGGTGTGTGTGGGCGGAGTTCCCCCTGTGTAGGTGTGTGTGGGCGGAGTTCCCCCTGTGTAGGTGTGTGTGGGCGGAGTTCCCCCTGTGTAGGTGTGTGTGGCTGTAATCATCTCTCATACCCCTGAATGTTCTGATCCTTGAGATGTAAGTCTAAGAGTCTTTTGAAAGCCACCATACTTCCCGCAGAAACCACTTCTTGTGGTAGAGAATTCCACAATCTTGTAGCCCCAACAGTAAAGAACCCCCCAAGTTGCCTGAGGTTAAAACGCTTCTCCTCTAATCGCATTGTATGCCCTCGAGTCCTCATGCAAATCAGGGGAACGGTGGAGGAATTACAACGGTTTGTATATAACCAGAATCTATGTGTGACGTCCAGGAGAGGAGGAGGAGCCTCACGGTCATAATCACCGCCCAGAGGCTCCACTATCCTGGCCACCGCTCCTGTGCCTGCCAGATGAACCAAAAAATGGCCACCGGACTACACAAACATGGCCGCCGGGAGAGACACACCCCAAAATCATGGCCCCGACCACGGCTAAAAGACCGCCACACACAGCGCCCATCTTACTCAGCATATCGGGGAACAGTGAAAACAATAAATAGGAAAAAAAAAAAGATAACATTTTAAATTGCTCTCCGTCCCCATGAGCTCGCACTCCACAGAAAATGCATACGGAAGCCCCGCCCACATATGTAAACGGTGTTCAAACCACACATGTGAGGTATCGGGGCGATCGTTAGAGTGAGAGGAATAATTCCATCCCCCGACCTCCTCTGTAACTCTAAGCTGGGAACCAATAAATATTTTTAAAGCGTCGCCTATGGAGATTTTTAAGTACCGATTGTTTGTTGCCATTCCACGGGGGGGCGCAATTTAAAACGGTGACATGTTGGGTATCTGTTTACTCTGCGTGACTTCGTCTTTCACAATATACTAAAGAATTGAGCTAAATTTACTGTTTTCTTTTTTTTTTTTTTTTTTTTAATTAAATCAAATTCATTTTATTCCCCAAAAATTTGTGGTTGAAAGACCGCAGCGCGAATACGGCGTGACATAAAATATTGCGACATCCGCCATTTTATTCTCCAGAGTCTTTGCTAAAGAATTATATGTGAATATTTGGGGGTTCTAAGTAATTTTCCAATAAATAATACGGATTATAACCTGGAAACAACAAATGTCAGACATAGGGCGGTCTATAAATGTGTGCCTAGCCAGTGTTTATGTGAAGAGTGGGGGAGGGGCTTGTTGTAGGGGGAAGGGAGAACACAGGATCCATTCCTTCCCTATGACGAGACCGGCAGTCTGTGTACCGATCCATCGCTGCGTCCAGCAGACCCTCCGATTGGCTCTCGCTAGGTCCAATCAGAGGTGGTCGCCGGCGGTGCACTCCAGAGCCGGAAGTGCTGGACCAGGCACAGCACCCCCCTCCCCCACAGTAAACGCACGTTGGGCGGTCAGCATCAGGTAAAGTAGCGCAGTGACGAATTGCACACAATGGCCTCATCATGAGGGGGGGGGAATCTTCCAAAGGGCAACAGGTAATTAAAGTTGGCTCCGCCCAAAGGGGAGGGGGAATCTTACAGAAGGCAACAGGTAATTAAGGATGGCTCCACCTAGGGGGAGGGGGGAATCTTCCAGAGAGACACTGGTAATTAGGGGTGGCTCCGCCCAGGGGGAGGAGCCAATCATAACAGCCCCTGCTCCTCCCCCCATGCCTGTACACACTACTGAGCCCCGCCCTTCAAAAGTGCAGACCCCACCCACTTCTGCAGGTGCCACGGTGGGAGGGCCTATGATAAGAGGGCGTGGCCGGGAGACTTCCAGAGGGACAGACATGGCACTCCCTTCCCCCATGTGTGAGGGGATGGTTGTCATGGCAACCCTCTCATACAGACACTCTATAAGACAGATTCCCCCCTCCGGGACCCCTCACCTCCTCCTCTTCCCGCGGGCCGGGCTTTCCTCTCTTGTGGCCCCGGGACCTCTTCTCCTCCCGGCCGCTCATACTTCTCCCGGGAACGTGGCGCACAGGATGCCGGGAACGTGCTGATCACGTGTTTCCGGCTACATAAATGCGCCAATCACCGCGCGTCCGGAGCGCCTGCGCACTGCAATCACTGGGAGGGACAGGGGAGGAGATTTTACATCGAGAGCGTATAACCCCGCCCCCTCCGTGTTATCCTTAGTGAACGTAGGGCGGAACTAGTAAAGAGGAACAGTCAGGGGGCGGAACATCGCTCATTAACCCTCCCCCTGCCGAGCTCCGCCTCCCGCCCTGTGACGTGAACGGATGGGGGTCCAGCGTGAGCGGAGGGGGCGGGGACTGATCATGTGACAGGGTCTGATGTTGCCTTCAGTGTCCCCGCAGGGAAGATTCGTTCTCCCTTCAGCCTTGTGTCACAGAAACCGGAAGTGAAGGAGAAATCCTCCAATGGGGACACCTAAGCGGGAATTCCTCCCACAATGGTGTGGTGTCACCCCCAAACATGAGATCTGTAACAGATTATCAATAATACAGGAAAGTCATTCCACATCATCTAAAGCTGATATTTATATAAAACGTGATGAGTCCCGGGGCCCCCATCTTCTCCTGTACCTCCATGGATTCCGGGGCCACAGGGGCCCCCATATTCTCCTGTACCTCCATAGAGTCCGGGGCCACAGGGGCCCCCATCTTCTCCTGTACCTCCATGGATTCCGGGGCCACAGGGGCCCCCATATTCTCCTGTACCTCCATAGAGTCCGGGGCCACAGGGGCCCCCATCTTCTCCTGTACCTCCATAGAGTCCGGGGCCCCCATCTTCTCCTGTACCTCCATGGAGTCCGGGGCCACAGGGGTTCCCATCTTCTCCTGTACCTCCATGGAGTCCGGGGCCACAGGGGTTCCCATCTTCTCCTGTACCTCCATGGAGTCCGGGGCCACAGGGGCCCCCATCTTCTCCTGTACCTCCATGGAGTCCGGGGCCACAGGGGTTCCCATCTTCTCCTGTACCTCCATGGAGTCCGGGGCCACAGGGGCCCCCATCTTCTCCTGTACCTCCATGGAGTCCGGGGCCACAGGGGCCCCCATCTTCTCCTGTACCTCCATGGAGTCCGGGGCCACAGGGGTTCCCATCTTCTCCTATACCTCCATGGAGTCCGGGGCCACAGGGGTTCCCATCTTCTCCTGTACCTCCATGGAGTCCGGGGCCACAGGGGCCCCCATCTTCTCCTGTACCTCCATGGAGTCCGGGGCCACAGGGGCCCCCATCTTCTCCTGTACCTCCATGGAGTCCGGGGCCACAGGGGCCCCCATCTTCTCCTGTACCTCCATGGAGTCCGGGGCCACAGGGGCCCCCATCTTCTCCTGTACCTCCATGGAGTCCCGGGGCCACAGGGGCCCCCATCTTCTCCTGTACCTCCATGGAGTCCCGGGGCCACAGGGGTTCCCATCTTCTCCTGTACCTCCATGGAGTCCGGGGCCACAGGGGCCCCCATCTTCTCCTGTACCTCCATGGAGTCCCGGGGCCACAGGGGCCCCCATCTTCTCCTGTACCTCCATGGAGTCCCGGGGCCACAGGGGCCCCCATCTTCTCCTGTACCTCCATGGAGTCCGGGGCCCCCATCTTTTCCTGTACCTCCATGGAGTCCGGGGCCACAGGGGCCCCCATCTTCTCCTGTACCTCCATGGAGTACGGGGCCACAGGGGTTCCCATCTTCTCCTGTACCTCCATGGAGTCCGGGGCCACAGAGGTTCCCATCTTCTCCTGTACCTCCATGGAGTCCGGGGCCACAGGGGTTCCCATCTTCTCCTGTACCTCCATGGAGTCCGGGGCCACAGAGGTTCCCATCTTCTCCTGTACCTCCATGGAGTCTGGGGCCACAGAGGTTCCCATCTTCTCCTGTACCTCCATGGAGTCCGGGGGCCACAGGGGTTCCCATGTTCTCCTCTTCCTCCATGGAGTTCGGGGGCCACAGGGGTTCCCATGTTCTCTTCCTCCATGGAGTCCGGGGCCACAGGGGTTCCCATCTTCTCCTGTACCTCCATGGATTCCGGGCCACAGGGGTTCCCATCTTCTCCTGTACCTCCATGGAGTCCGGGGCCACAGGGGCCCCCATCTTCTCCTGTACCTCCATGGAGTCCGGGGCCACAGGGGCCCCCATCTTCTCCTGTACCTCCATGGAGTCCGGGGCCACAGGGGTTCCCACCTTCTCCAGTACCTCCATGGAGTCCTGGGGCCACAGGGGTTCCCATCTTCTCCTGTACCTTCATGGAGTCCGGGGCCACAGGGGCCCCCATCTTCTCCTGTACCTCCATGGAGTCCGGGGCCACAGGGGCCCCCATCTTCTCCTGTACCTCCATAGAGTCCGGGGCCACAGGGGCCCCCATCTTCTCCTGTACCTCCATGGATTCCGGGCCACAGGGGTTCCCATCTTCTCCAGTACCTCCATGGAGTCCGGGGCCACAGGGGCCCCCATCTTCTCCTGTACCTCCATGGAGTCCGGGGCCACAGGGGCCCCCATCTTCTCCTGTACCTCCATAGAGTCCGGGGCCACAGGGGCCCCCATCTTCTCCTGTACCTCCATGGATTCCGGGCCACAGGGGTTCCCATCTTCTCCTGTACCTCCATGGATTGAGGGCCACAGGGGTTCCCATCTTCTCCTGTACCTCCATGGAGTCCGGGGCCACAGGGGTTCCCATCTTCTCCTGTACCTCCATGGAGTCCGGGGCCACAGGGGCCCCCATCTTCTCCTGTACCTCCATAGAGTCCGGGGCCACAGGGGCCCCCATCTTCTCCTGTACCTCCATGGATTCCGGGCCACAGGGGTTCCCATCTTCTCCTGTACCTCCATGGAGTCCGGGGCCACAGGGGTTCCCATCTTCTCCTGTACCTCCATGGAGTCCGGGCCACAGGGGCCCCCATCTTCTCCTGTACCTCCATAGAGTCCGGGGCCACAGGGGCCCCCATCTTCTCCTGTACCTCCATGGAGTCCGGGCCACAGGGGCCCCCATCTTCTCCTGTACCTCCATAGAGTCCGGGGCCACAGGGGCCCCCATCTTCTCCTGTACCTCCATAGAGTCCGGGGCCACAGGGGCCCCCATCTTCTCCTGTACCTCCATGGAGTCCGGGCCACAGGGGTTCCCATCTTCTCCTGTACCTCCATAGAGTCCGGGGCCACAGGGGCCCCCATCTTCTCCTGTACCTCCATAGAGTCCGGGGCCACAGGGGCCCCCATCTTCTCCTGTACCTCCATAGAGTCCGGGGCCACAGGGGCCCCCATCTTCTCCTGTACCTCCATGGATTCTGGGCCACAGGGGTTCCCATCTTCTCCTGTACCTCCATAGAGTCCGGGGCCACAGGGGCCCCCATCTTCTCCTGTACCTCCATGGATTCCGGGCCACAGGGGTTCCCATCTTCTCCAGTACCTCCATGGAGTCCTGGGGCCACAGGGGTTCCCATCTTCTCCTGTACCTCCATGGAGTCCGGGGCCACAGGGGCCCCCATCTTCTCCTGTACGTCCATGGAGTCCGGGGCCACAGGGGCCCCCATCTTCTCCTGTACCTCCATAGAGTCCGGGGCCACAGGGGCCCCCATCTTCTCCTGTACCTCCATGGATTCCGGGCCACAGGGGTTCCCATCTTCTCCAGTACCTCCATGGAGTCCGGGGCCACAGGGGCCCCCATCTTCTCCTGTACCTCCATGGAGTCCGGGGCCACAGGGGCCCCCATCTTCTCCTGTACCTCCATAGAGTCCGGGGCCACAGGGGCCCCTATCTTCTCCTGTACCTCCATGGATTCCGGGCCACAGGGGTTCCCATCTTCTCCTGTACCTCCATGGATTGAGGGCCACAGGGGTTCCCATCTTCTCCTGTACCTCCATGGAGTCCGGGGCCACAGGGGTTCCCATCTTCTCCTGTACCTCCATGGAGTCCGGGGCCACAGGGGCCCCCATCTTCTCCTGTACCTCCATAGAGTCCGGGGCCACAGGGGCCCCCATCTTCTCCTGTACCTCCATGGATTCCGGGCCACAGGGGTTCCCATCTTCTCCTGTACCTCCATGGAGTCCGGGGCCACAGGGGTTCCCATCTTCTCCTGTACCTCCATGGATTCCGGGCCACAGGGGTTCCCATCTTCTCCTGTACCTCCATGGAGTCCGGGGCCACAGGGGTTCCCATCTTCTCCTGTACCTCCATGGAGTCCGGGGCCACAGGGGCCCCCATCTTCTCCTGTACCTCCATGGAGTCCGGGGCCACAGGGGCCCCCATCTTCTCCTGTACCTCCATGGAGTCCGGGGCCACAGGGGTTCCCATCTTCTCCAGTACCTCCATGGAGTCCTGGGGCCACAGGGGTTCCCATCTTCTCCTGTACCTCCATGGAGTCCGGGGCCACAGGGGCCCCCATCTTCTCCTGTACCTCCATGGAGTCCGGGGCCACAGGGGCCCCCATCTTCTCCTGTACCTCCATGGAGTCCTGGGGCCACAGGGGTTCCCATCTTCTCCTGTACCTCCATGGAGTCCGGGGCCACAGGGGCCCCCATCTTCTCCTGTACCTCCATAGAGTCCGGGGCCACAGGGGTTCCCATCTTCTCCTGTACCTCCATGGAGTCCGGGGCCACAGGGGCCCCCATCTTCTCCTGTACCTCCTTGGAGTCCGGGGCCACAGGGGCCCCCATCTTCTCCTGTACCTCCATGGAGTCCGGGGCCACAGGGGCCCCCATCTTCTCCTGTACCTCCATGGAGTCCGGGGCCACAGGGGCCCCCATCTTCTCCTGTACCTCCATGGAGTCCCGGGGCCACAGGGGCCCCCATCTTCTCCTGTACCTCCATGGAGTCCCGGGGCCACAGGGGCCCCCATCTTCTCCTGTACCTCCATGGAGTCCGGGGCCCCCATCTTTTCCTGTACCTCCATGGAGTCCGGGGCCACAGGGGCCCCCATCTTCTCCTGTACCTCCATGGAGTACGGGGCCACAGGGGTTCCCATCTTCTCCTGTACCTCCATGGAGTCCGGGGCCACAGAGGTTCCCATCTTCTCCTGTACCTCCATGGAGTCCGGGGCCACAGGGGTTCCCATCTTCTCCTGTACCTCCATGGAGTCCGGGGCCACAGAGGTTCCCATCTTCTCCTGTACCTCCATGGAGTCCGGGGCCACAGAGGTTCCCATCTTCTCCTGTACCTCCATGGAGTCCGGGGCCACAGGGGTTCCCATCTTCTCCTGTACCTCCATGGAGTCCGGGGCCACAGGGGCCCCCATCTTCTCCTGTACCTCCATAGAGTCCGGGGCCACAGGGGCCCCCATCTTCTCCTGTACCTCCATGGATTCCGGGCCACAGGGGTTCCCATCTTCTCCTGTACCTCCATGGAGTCCGGGGCCACAGGGGTTCCCATCTTCTCCTGTACCTCCATGGATTCCGGGCCACAGGGGTTCCCATCTTCTCCTGTACCTCCATGGAGTCCGGGGCCACAGGGGCCCCCATCTTCTCCTGTACCTCCATAGAGTCCGGGGCCACAGGGGCCCCCATCTTCTCCTGTACCTCCATGGATTCCGGGCCACAGGGGTTCCCATGTTCTCCTCTTCCTCCATGGAGTTCGGGGGCCACAGGGGTTCCCATGTTCTCTTCCTCCATGGAGTCCGGGGCCGCAGGGGTTCCCATCTTCTCCTGTACCTCCATGGATTCTGGGCCACAGGGGTTCCCATCTTCTCCTGTACCTCCATGGATTCCGGGCCACAGGGGTTCCCATCTTCTCCTGTACCTCCATGGAGTCCGGGGCCACAGGGGCCCCCATCTTCTCCTGTACCTCCATGGAGTCCGGGGCCACAGGGGCCCCCATCTTCTCCTGTACCTCCATGGAGTCCGGGGCCACAGGGGTTCCCATCTTCTCCAGTACCTCCATGGAGTCCTGGGGCCACAGGGGTTCCCATCTTCTCCTGTACCTCCATGGAGTCCGGGGCCACAGGGGCCCCCATCTTCTCCTGTACCTCCATGGAGTCCGGGGCCACAGGGGCCCCCATCTTCTCCTGTACCTCCATAGAGTCCGGGGCCACAGGGGCCCCCATCTTCTCCTGTACCTCCATGGATTCCGGGCCACAGGGGTTCCCATCTTCTCCAGTACCTCCATGGAGTCCGGGGCCACAGGGGCCCCCATCTTCTCCTGTAACTCCATGGAGTCCGGGGCCACAGGGGCCCCCATCTTCTCCTGTACCTCCATAGAGTCCGGGGCCACAGGGGCCCCCATCTTCTCCTGTACCTCCATGGATTCCGGGCCACAGGGGTTCCCATCTTCTCCTGTACCTCCATGGATTGAGGGCCACAGGGGTTCCCATCTTCTCCTGTACCTCCATGGAGTCCGGGGCCACAGGGGTTCCCATCTTCTCCTGTACCTCCATGGAGTCCGGGGCCACAGGGGCCCCCATCTTCTCCTGTACCTCCATAGAGTCCGGGGCCACAGGGGCCCCCATCTTCTCCTGTACCTCCATGGATTCCGGGCCACAGGGGTTCCCATCTTCTCCTGTACCTCCATGGAGTCCGGGGCCACAGGGGTTCCCATCTTCTCCTGTACCTCCATGGATTCCGGGCCACAGGGGTTCCCATCTTCTCCTGTACCTCCATGGAGTCCGGGGCCACAGGGGTTCCCATCTTCTCCTGTACCTCCATGGAGTCCGGGGCCACAGGGGCCCCCATCTTCTCCTGTACCTCCATGGAGTCCGGGGCCACAGGGGCCCCATCTTCTCCTGTACCTCCATGGAGTCCGGGGCCACAGGGGTTCCCATCTTCTCCAGTACCTCCATGGAGTCCTGGGGCCACAGGGGTTCCCATCTTCTCCTGTACCTCCATGGAGTCCGGGGCCACAGGGGCCCCCATCTTCTCCTGTACCTCCATGGAGTCCGGGGCCACAGGGGCCCCCATCTTCTCCTGTACCTCCATGGAGTCCTGGGGCCACAGGGGTTCCCATCTTCTCCTGTACCTCCATGGAGTCCGGGGCCACAGGGGCCCCCATCTTCTCCTGTACCTCCATGGAGTCCGGGGCCACAGGGGTTCCCATCTTCTCCTGTACCTCCATGGAGTCCGGGGCCACAGGGGCCCCCATCTTCTCCTGTACCTCCATGGAGTCCGGGGCCACAGGGGCCCCCATCTTCTCCTGTACCTCCATGGAGTCCGGGGCCACAGGGGCCCCCATCTTCTCCTGTACCTCCATGGAGTCCAGGGCCACAGGGGCCCCCATCTTCTCCTGTACCTCCATGGAGTCCGGGGCCACAGGGGCCCCCATCTTCTCCTGTACCTCCATGGAGTCCCGGGGCCACAGGGGCCCCCATCTTCTCCTGTACCTCCATGGAGTCCCGGGGCCACAGGGGCCCCCATCTTCTCCTGTACCTCCATGGAGTCCGGGGCCCCCATCTTTTCCTGTACCTCCATGGAGTCCGGGGCCACAGGGGCCCCCATCTTCTCCTGTACCTCCATGGAGTACGGGGCCACAGGGGTTCCCATCTTCTCCTGTACCTCCATGGAGTCCGGGGCCACAGAGGTTCCCATCTTCTCCTGTACCTCCATGGAGTCCGGGGCCACAGGGGTTCCCATCTTCTCCTGTACCTCCATGGAGTCCGGGGCCACAGAGGTTCCCATCTTCTCCTGTACCTCCATGGAGTCCGGGGCCACAGAGGTTCCCATCTTCTCCTGTACCTCCATGGAGTCCGGGGGCCACAGGGGTTCCCATGTTCTCCTCTTCCTCCATGGAGTTCGGGAGCCACAGGGGTTCCCATGTTCTCTTCCTCCATGGAGTCCGGGAGCCACAGGGGTTCCCATGTTCTCCTTTACATCCATGGAGTCCGGGGCCACAGGGGTTCCCATCTTATCCTGTACCTCTATGGAGTCCGGGGGCCACAGGGGTTCCCAAGTTCTCCTGTACATCCATGGAGTCCGGGGCCACAGGGGTTCCCATGTTCTCCTCTTCCTCCATGGAGTCCGGGGCCACAGGGGTTCCCATCTTCTCCTCTTCCTCCCTGGAGTCCGGGGTCACAGTGGTTCCTATGTTCTCCTCTTCCTCCATGGAGTCCGGGGGCCACAGAGTTTCCCATGTTCTCCTGTACATCCATGGAGTCCGGGGGCCACAGGGGCCCCCATCTTTTCCTGTACCTCCATGGAGTCCGGGGCCACAGGGGCCCCCATCTTCTCCTGTACCTCCATAGAGTCCGGGGCCACAGGGGTTCCCATCTTCTCCTGTACCTCCATGGAGTCCGGGGCCACAGGGGTTCCCATCTTCTCCTGTACCTCCATGGAGTCCGGGGCCACAGGGGTTCCCATCTTCTCCTGTACCTCCATGGAGTCCGGGGCCACAGGGGTTCCCATGTTCTCCTCTTCCTCCATGGAGTTCGGGGGCCACAGGGGGTTCCCATGTTCTCTTCCTCCATGGAGTCCGGGAGCCACAGGGGTTCCCAAGTTCTCCTGTACATCCATGGAGTCTGGGGCCACAGGGGTTCCCATCTTATCCTGTACCTCTATGGAGTCCGGGGCCACAGGGGTTCCCATGTTCTCCTCTTCCTCCATGGAGTCCGGGGGCCACAGGGGTTCCCATGTTCTCCTTTACATCCATGGAGTCCGGGCCACAGGGGTTCCCATCTTCTCCTCTTCCTCCATGGAGTCCGGGGGCCACAGGGGTTCCCATGTTCTCCTCTTCCTCCATGGAGTCCGGGGCCACAGGGGTTCCCATGTTCTCCTCTTCCTCCATGGAGTCCGGGGCCACAGGGGCCCCCATCTTCTCCTGTACCTCCATGGAGTCCGGGACCACAGGGGTTCCCATGTTCTCCTCTTCCTCCATGGAGTTCGGGGGCCACAGGGGGTTCCCATGTTCTCTTCCTCCATGGAGTCCGGGAGCCACAGGGGTTCCCAAGTTCTCCTGTACATCCATGGAGTCTGGGGCCACAGGGGTTCCCATCTTATCCTGTACCTCTATGGAGTCCGGGGCCACAGGGGTTCCCATGTTCTCCTCTTCCTCCATGGAGTCCGGGGGCCACAGGGGTTCCCATGTTCTCCTTTTCCTCCATGGAGTCCGGGGGCCACAGGGGTTCCCATGTTCTCCTGTACCTCCATGGAGTCCGGGGGCCACAGGGGTTCCCATGTTCTCCTTTACATCCATGGAGTCCGGGGCCACAGGGGTTCCCATGTTCTCCTCTTCCTCCATGGAGTCCGGGGGCCACAGAGTTTCCCATGTTCTCCTGTACATCCATGGAGTCCGGGGGCCACAGGGGTTCCAATGTTCTCCTGTTCCTCTATGGAGCTTGGGTCATCGTAGTTCCCATGTTGCCCTATTCCTCTGGGAAGCCCGGGGCTGCAGTGGTTCCTATGTTCCTCCCCGGCAGGGGTGTCCAAACTATGGCCCTCCAGCTGTTCAGGAACTACAATTCCCATGAGGCATTGTAAATCTTTGACATTCACAGACATAACTAGGCATGATGGGAATTATAGTTCCTGAACAGCTGGAGGGCCATAGTTTGGACATAGCAGTCCGGGGCTATTGTGGTTCCTATGTTCTCCTGTTCCTCTATGATGCTTGGGGCTGCGATGGTTCCCATGTTCCCTGCTCCTCCATTGAGCCTAGGGCTGAGGTGGTTCCCATATTCTCTTGTTCCCCTGGGGATCCCGGGGCTGCGGTGGTTCCCATGTTCTCCTATTCCTCTGGGAAGCTCAGGGCTGTAGTGGCTCCCATGTTGTCTTGTTCCTCTGTGGAGCCCAGGGCTGCAGTGGTTCCCATGTCTCCCTGTTCCTCTAAGGCACTGTTTCTCAACTCCAGACCTCAGGGACCACTAACAGGCCAGGTTTGCAAGATAACCAAAATACATCCCAGGTGATATAATTTGCTGCTCAGTTTTTGCAGTACTCTAGTCTGCATCTCCCCAAGGTAATACTTTAAATCTGGCCTGTTAGTGGGCCCTGAGGACTGGAGTTGAGAACCATTGCTCAAGGAACCCTGGGCTGTGGTGGTTCCTGGGTTTTCCTGTTCCTCTGTGGAGCCCTGGGCTGCAGTGGTTCCCATGTTCTCCTGTTCCTCTGTTGCTGCAGTGGTTCCCATGTTCTCCTCTTCCTCCAAGGAGCTCGGAGATACAGTGGTTCCCAAGTTCTCCTATTCTTCTTGGAAACCTGGGGCTGTGGTGGTTCCCATGTTCTTCTTTTCCTCTGTGGTGTCTGGGGCTGTGGTGGTTCCCATGTTCTTCTTTTCCTCTGTGGTGTCTGGGGCTGTGGTGGTTCCCATGTTCTTCTTTTCCTCTGTGGTGTCTGGGGCTGTGGTGGTTCCCATGTTCTTCTTTTCCTCTGTGGTGTCTGGGGCTGTGGTGGTTCCCATGTTCTTCTTTTCCTCTGTGGTGTCTGGGGCTGTGGTGGTTCCCATGTTCTTCTTTTCCTCTGTGGTGTCTGGGGCTGTGGTGGTTCCCATGTTCTTCTTTTCCTCTGTGGTGTCTGGGGCTGTGGTGGTTCCCATGTTCTTCTTTTCCTCTGTGGTGTCTGGGGCTGTGGTGGTTCCCATGTTCTTCTTTTCCTCTGTGGTGTCTGGGGCTGTGGTGGTTCCCATGTTCTTCTTTTCCTCTGTGGTGTCTGGGGCTGTGGTGGTTCCCATGTTCTTCTTTTCCTCTGTGGTGTCTGGGGCTGTGGTGGTTCCCATGTTCTTCTTTTCCTCTGTGGTGTCTGGGGCTGTGGTGGTTCCCATGTTCTTCTTTTCCTCTGTGGTGTCTGGGGCTGTGGTGGTTCCCATGTTCTTCTTTTCCTCTGTGGTGTCTGGGGCTGTGGTGGTTCCCATGTTCTGTTCCTCTAGGGCAGCCTTTTTCAACCATGGTGCCCAGGCACACTGGTGTGCCTTGAGGTTTCTTCAGGGGTGCCTTGGCAAAATTCCTTAAAATTTGCCTAAAAAATTGTATACAAGCCAGCCTGAGGATGAAGCCTGTCTTTTAATTACACAAAGACACAGGTTTTCATTGTGCACCTATACAACCTTCTAGCTGCCAGCGACGTAACGACCTGGCATCATCCGTTAATAAGGAGGATGTCAGTCACCTGCATAGCATTCTTGCTTTGCCCTCCCCTGCCTCTCTCCATCAGCGTTGGGGTCACATCAGCTGAGTGATGGATAAAAACTGATGGAGAAGAGAAACATTGGAATACTAGTCAGTACCAGTTTTCAAAAGTGTATTTGTTTTGGAAGAATACATCACCTCTAATGTTTGGTGTCCTACTTGTGTGGTTGTTGCTGCGTTATGTAAAATGACTAGAATAATTTTAGAATGGGGTGCCTCAAGACTGTCAGAATTTTTTAAAGGGTGCCTTGAGACTGTCCATAATGTTTAAAGGGTGCCTTGACTGGAAAAAGGTTGAGAAACACTGCTCTATGATGCCCGGGGCTGCAGTGTTTCCCATGTTGTCTTGTTCATCTGTGGAGCCCAGGGCTGCAGTGGTTCCCATGTTCCCCTGTTCCTCTAGGGAGCCCTGGGCTGTGGTGGTTCCTGGCTTTTCCTGTTCCTCTTTGGAGCCCAGGGCGGTGGTGTTTACCATGTCCTTCTGTTCCTCTCTGGAGCTTGGGGCTGTGGTGGTTCCCATGTTCTCCTTTTTTTCTGGGGATCCCAGGGCTGCAGTGGTTCCCATGTTCTCTTGTTCCTCTGTGGAGCCCGGGGCTGCATTGGTTCCCATGTTCTCCTGTTCCTCTGTGGAGCCTGAGGCTGGGGTGGATCCCATGTTCTTCTTTTCCTCCATGGAGCCCATGGTTGTGGTGGTTTCCATGTTCTCCTGTTTCTCTGTGGAGCCCGGGGCTGAGCTGGCTCCCCAGTTCTCCTGTTCCTTTGTAGAGCCCAGGACCATGGTGATTCCCGAGTACTCCTTTTCCTCTGTGGAGCCCGGGGCTACAGTGGTTCCTGGGTTTTCGTGTTCCTCTGTGTAGCCTGGGGTTGTGGTTGTTCTCTTCTTCTCCTTTTCCTCTAGGGAACCTGGGACTGCAGTTATTCCCTTTTTCTTCCATTCCTCTGTAGAGCCTAGGGCTGTGGTGGTTCCCATATTCTCCTGTTCCTCTGGGGAGCCCAGGGCCACGGGGTTTCCCATGTTATTCTGTTTCTCTGTGGAGCCTGGGGCTGAGGTGGTTCCCATGTTCTCCTGTTCCTCCTGGTTGCCTGGGGCTGCGGTGGTTCCCATGTTCTCCTGTTCCTCCTGGTTGCCTGGGGCTGCGGTGGTTCCCATGTTCTCCTGTTCCTCCTGGTTGCCTGGGGCTGCGGTGGTTCCCATGTTCTCCTGTTCCTCCTGGTTGCCTGGGGCTGCGGTGGTTTCCATGTTCTCCATGGAGTTTGGGGCTGCGGTGGTTCCTGGTTTTTCTCTTCCTCTGTGGAGCCCAGGGCTGCGGTGGTTTCCATGTTCTTCTGTTCCTCTATGGAGCCCGGGGCTGCGGTGGTTTCCATGTTCTCCGGCACCTCTGTGGAGCCTGGGGCTGCAGTGGTTCCTATGTTCCCATGTTACTCTGTGGAGCCCGAGGCTGCAGTGGTTCCCAGGTTTTCCTGTTCCTCTGTGGAGCCTGGGGCTGCAGTGGTTCCTATGTTCTCATGTTACTCTGTGGAGAACCGGGGCTGAGCTGGTTCCCCAGTTCTCCTGTTCCTTTGTAGAGCCCAGGACCATGGTGGTTCCCGGGTACTCCTTTTCCTCTGTGGAGCCCGGGGGCTACAGTGGTTCCTGGGTTCTCCTGTTCCTCCGGGGAGCCCAAAACCTAGGTGGTTCCCATGTTCTCATGTTTCTTTGGGGAGCCGGGGGCTGCAGTGGTTCCGGGGTTCTCTTACCCTCTGTGGTTGCTGGGGGTTCTCTTGTTCCTCTATAGAGCCCAAGGTTTGCGGCTGTTTTTGGATTCTTTTGTTCCTCAAACAAGTCTCTGTATAGCGAGATACCACACTCATTCATAGGGGAGAATGTTGGTGTATACACAGTATATATATACGTATATACCCATCATGCGTGTATTTTTCTGATATGTTTTTAATATATTTTAACATGTTGTAATAAACTTTACATTTTTTATCCAATTGAGTTCTCTATCTTCCTATTTGGGATTACTAGTTGCAACCTTTAAAGTCCTTTACAACTTCTATTTTGTTCTATTCGAATTTTGGAAGATGGTTATATTCTTTCTATCTTACGCTATTCTATTCTTTAGTTTTCTATTCATTTATTTTCTCTTATATTCTTTTCTTTTCTTTTCTATTCTATTCTATTCTTTTCTATTCCCATCGCATTTAAATGTATTCTTTTTGAAATTCTAATTTCAGAAGATGGTTATATTCTTTCTTTTTTATTCTATTCTATTGTTTTTTTTTTTTCTATTCAATTATTTTCTAATCTTTTTCTTTATTTATTTTTTTTATTCTTTTCAAATTCAGATTTATTCTATTTTTTTTTTCTTTTCAAGTCTATTATTTTCTGTTGTATTCTAATCTGTTCTTTACTATTCCATTCCAATTCAAATTTATTCTAATAAAATTTTGGGAAATGGTTATATTCTTTCTATGCTATTCTATTCTCTCCTATTGTTTTTTCTATTCTATTGTCTTTTCAATTCAAATTTCGGAAGATGGTTACATTCTTTCTATTTTATTCTATTCTACTGTTTTTTTTTTCTATTCTGTTCTATTCTTTTTCAATATGTTTATTGAATATCGTAATAAAAAGGACATACAGATAATAAATTAGACCGCAAAGGCCCAAAAGTATAAATGAACAAGTACAATATAAATAATCAAAACCTTTTAGAGTGGTTTGTGTAATTATATGGAGACAGAGAGAGTAAAAAAAAAAAAAAATTCTAATTTCAGAAGATGGTTATATTCTTTCCTTTTTATTATATTCTATTGGTTTTATTTTTCTATTCAATTATTTTCTAATCTTTTTCTTTATTTTTTTTATTATTCTTTTCAAATTCAAATTTATTCTTTTTTTTTTCTTTTCTAGTCTATTATTTTCTGTTGTATTCTAATCTGTTCTTTACTATTCTTTTCAAATTTATTCTAATCGAATTTTGGGAAATGGTTATATTCTTTCAGTTCTATTCTATTCTATTGTTTTTTCTATTCTTTTTTCTATTTGAATTTCGGAAGATGGTTACATTCTTTCTATTTTATTCTATTCTATTCTACTGTTTTTTTTCTATTCTGTTCTATTCTTTTTCAATATGTTTATTGAATATCGTAATAAAAAGGACATACAGATAAAAAAATTAGACCGCAAGGCCCAAAGGTATAAATTAACAAATACAATATAAATAATCAAAACCTTTTAGAGTGGTTTGTGTAATTATATGGAGACAGAGAGAGTAAAATTCAAACTAAACGAATGACCACAACAGGTAGTAAAAGCTTCTTACACCCTCTAATGGGCCATACACACTATACAATTTTTTCCTTCAGACTTACCAAAACCATAAAATATGAGGTCAAACCTAAACACTTTCAATTTGTATGCAATCAGGCCGGCCCTTGCACTACATAGAAAAGGTAAATCTAAAGGAAATCTGACAACAAAAGTTGTATAGTGTGTATCCAGCTTAAGCCTGTAGTCGTAGAAGGGCCAGGAGATCCCAGGCTAAGGGAAGGGAGAATCGCCAGGGATCCTCCAACCGATGGGAGTCAGACACGCCACCCTCATAGGATTAAACTGTGGACATGGAGACTCCATCAAGGGTATCTGGAGATCCGGAAGGCCTCCCCTCCTCCGGGCTCCGTCTAGAGCCACCGGCCTAGCTAATGTCAAAGCCAGGGCCGCTTGTATCATACAAGGAGGGAGAAGAGGAATCGAAGAACCACTCTCATGTCCAAAAAACATTGCGCTTGGCTATTAAAATATAAGAAAATGAGAGGAAGATAAAGGGTTCCCCTTTGGAAACAAGTCTTCAACCTTCTGATCACTCCATGTGAGCACGAGGAACAGAAAAAGGAGTTCACAATTAGAAGAAAAAGAATAGATGAAAAGTGAAGGAGAGATGAAAGGGGGGAGAAGCCAAGTGGCTTTTAGAGAAAGAAAAGTTAATGACAAGGGAAGGGGAAGTAGGTCTGCTGGGAGGGTCCTTTTGGGGGAATACCATGC
This sequence comes from Pelophylax lessonae, assembly GCF_965119305.1. Lineage (NCBI taxonomy): Eukaryota > Metazoa > Chordata > Amphibia > Anura > Ranidae > Pelophylax > Pelophylax lessonae. The sequence goes on from NC_138777.1 coordinate 1,093,510, forward strand.
CCGGGTACAAGGGTACTCCAAAATAAAGCACCCAAGTTTCCCAGACTGCTTCAAACCTTCGCACTTTATCCTGAAGTTTAGCAACAAGTTGTTCCTGGGACACGATCCAGGGGACCTTGCGCTTATTTGCTGATATTGAGACCGAGGGCTTCTTCCAAGCTCCAGCTATCGTAATTTTAGCTCCCAAAAACATAAAGAAGATCAAGGTCTGAGTATGTTTAGGGATTTTGTCTACCCTGTGGTTACATAGGGCTATAGTGGGATCTTGAGGAACAACAACCCCAGTTACTTTCCTCATTAGGTGGAGACAGGGCTTTTTTTCTCAGAGAATAGGTGCAGGAACTCCTCCCTTCTGAGTCACCCCTTAACTCTGTCCTCTACCCACCCCCGAGCACTGTTCCTTGATTTCACCTCCTACCCACCTCCCAGTACCACCCCTTTTAGAGAATTAACGATAACAAGAAAGGCAATATAATAGATCTAGAAACAATGGACACCCCAGCGACAATAGATCCACCCCTGCAACAATGGACTTCCAACATCCAGCATCAATAGACTCTCCATAGACTCTCCAGCAGCATTAGGCCCCTCCCTCAACAGTAGATCCCACCCAGCAATGATTGATTCCCTGCAACATGATACCCCCACCAGCAACAACAGACTTCCCCAGCAACAATAGACCCTCTGCGCAAATAGATCCCCTCCAGCAGCAAATAGATCCCCTCCAGCAACAAATAGATCCCCTCCAGCAACACTAGATTCCCCAGTAGCCAGCATCAATAGACCCTCCAGCAGCCAGCAACAAAGATCCCTCCCTCAACAATAAATCCCTCCCAGCAACAACTGACCCACCAGCAGCAAAAGACCCTCCCTAGCCACAATAAATCCCTATGAGCAAGAGAAGACCTCCCCAGGAACAATAGACCCCCATCCTCTGCAGCAATAGATTCCCTATTAGCCAGCATCAATAGACCCTCCAGCACACCCCAGCACCCCTTGCCATTACATACATTCAGTTCTGCAGGTGGCGGAACTGCGTTCCCGCTGAAAAAAAGCCCTGGGTGGAGATATTTGTTCCAATAGCCTCTAATACGGGGGCAAGACCACCATGTGTGAAGCATGGAGCCAACTAGATTACACCCTCTAAAGCACAGGGGAGAAGCATCTGGGTGGATCCTGGCTAATCTGATGGGGACATAATACCATCTAGTAAGTATTTTAACATTCGCTTCTTTTAGAGATATGTTCATGATACCTTTGTAGGAGCGTTGGAGTGACTGGAACCACTCGCCCGGACCTCACTGTATATCCAATTCAGATTCCCAGGGCTGAGCATAGGATGGTTTATCTGCCTTGTCAGCTATGGCAGAAAAGATAGTAGAGATTCCTCCCCTCTGATCCATAATTTTGGAACACCATTGTTCATAGGTTGTAAGTTTGGGGGGTCAGGTTTGTCTAGCCAGATAGAGTGTAGGAAATGTGAAATCTGTGACAGTCTAAATTCTCAATGGGAGGCATTTCGAGTTATAGTATAGTCGTAGTATATATAGTTCTCATATAGTATCCGAGAGAAATGGGACCCATTGAGTTAAAGAATTGTCCTATTCTGAAGAGTCCTTTGTTAAGCCTCCAAAGAAAGGCTTGTGTATTCAAACCCGGGGGAAAGGAAGGGTTATTGAACAGGTGGGAGAGTGGTTTGGTACTAGAGATTAAAGAAGCTTCTTTATATAGAGCATCACCCAATGCCAGGGAGTGAGAGAGGGTGGAGGTGAGGACTGTGGGTCTCCGTTTAGGAGGACTCCAGAGCAGAACGTCCATAGTGTTCAGGGGGACTGCCTGTCTTTCCATAGTAATCCAATCAGGTTTGGGACCCCTATAGTATACTGTGGAGATTTGAGCTAATTGTGCAGCCTGATAGTACCACCATAGGCCCAGCTCCCCTTGACTTTTCAGTCGGTAGAGAACTTCTTTTGGGTATCGGCAATCCTTCCTCCCCAAGACAAATCGAGTGATTTTCAATTTAAATTTGTGAAGTAGAGTTTTCTTTATCAGGATGGGAAGAGACCTGAAGAGGTACAGAAGACATGGTAGTAGAGTCATTGTGATAGAGTTGATCCTTCGCAAACAGGATAGATCACATTTTGCCCATTGTTTTAAATCCTCCTCTAGTTCCCGGAACATGGGGGGGGGGGGGGTAATTAACAGAGAACAGTTTGTCAATGTTGCGGGGTATATTAATTCCCAAATAGGGAATGGAGTCAGAGGACCAGGAGAAGGGGAAGTGGTGCCTCAACCGGTCTCCTAGCTGCGGAGGAACCGAGATGTTCAGTGCCACCGACTTTTTGAAATTTACTTTTAGGCCGAGATAAAAATTTTTGATGTCAAAAGAGAATAATGACCCTTCAAATGGACCTGTGCTTTCGGAGCAGAGTAAAGAGACTGAATGATTCCCATGAATTTAGAGCTGAAACCCCACCTTCCAAGTATTTCAAAAAGGTAGGGCCAAGAGACGGAATCAAAGGCCTTCTGGAGGTCAATGAACAAAAAAAAGCCTTCCTGCAAGGTGTCCCAATCCCAATGAGAGTGTAGCAACGAAATGATATCTATGGCTCTCCTAACTTGGTCTGGGCCCTGCCTACCAGGGATGAAACCCACCTGGTCCTTGTGAATATATTTATCAATATATTATAACAGTGTCGATGCAAGAATTTTCGTCATAAGTTTGAGGTCGTTATTAATAAGTGATATCGGACGATAGTTACTAACATCACTGAAAGAGTGTATCAATGTGCCTTACTGAAATATTATATTTCACAATACATTTCAGCTCATGCCCACTTTCCAATGGAATGTGGTCCCTTGCAATTACATATTAACGAGTCAGACTAACACACCTCATTCATACATCCTTTGACACTTGGCAGTTGTATTTTGCATATAGACGACAAGACATTGATAGGTGTTTACATTTTAAACACCTTTTCATTCATTCATTTGGACACTTAACAAGTTAGGTTTCGCATAGAGATTACAGACAACACCTAAACACAATTGACATTAACACATCAGACAGCTGAACACAGACGGAGCGGCTTTTCCATAAACACAATCTCAGACACAAGACACCCCACATTGACAGAGATGTATGGGGAACACAAGGGCCTTTTCATGTATTGTTTTTGGTGGAGATATGTTCTATTGTTAAGTTGACCCATGAATTGTAACTGGTTTAAAGTGGTTTTTGCCGCTCAAATTTCCTTTAAAAATGTGAGCGAAACTTGAAATAAATTAGATGTGTCTACACTAAGCTTAAGTTGCTGTGTGTTGTCGCATCTCCTGGCCAGCAGACGGAGAATTCACTACACAGGGGGAGTTAGGACTGAAGGGCCGTAAATTATCTTGTAATTGCCTCCTGACAAGATTGAGCTAACAGTTTGGTGTCAAGAAGTTGGGATCTGCCATAACACAGTATTGGGTGAGTAATTCTATTTTTTATTTATTGCCACCCTATACTGTCAGAGCAGATTAACGGTACCCAGTTAGCGCTATTTTTAGCGCCTCCCAGGAATCTGATATTCCTAAAGAAAATAGGGGTCTGAAGCCCCAAAGATAAGAGGGGGCCTGATACCCCAGGGTCTGATACCCGGTTACAAAGCAGTACTGTGTGTGATAGTGAATTCTCCCTCTAAACCTTGTATATTTGCTGTATAGACATTTAAGTGTATTTTTAGTCGTTATATAAGATTGCATGCCATTGTATAGATGTATGTGGAGATCGTATGTGATATTAAGCTGAGCTTGAAGGTATAAACTTGCCCACCAAGGATAGTTAACAGCAAACCGTAAATTGGGTGTATATAAATCTGATTATAAAGACGCAGGAAACCACATAAGTTTGAAACTAGGTTTTCCAATAAAGTCTAAATACTGACCTCACCATCCCTATATATATATATATATATATATATATATATATATATATATATATAAACCTTCAGCTAATCTCACTTTATATTCTGAGCTTAAGATAATGGGCAATTCTCAAGGTAAGGAGAATCCCAAGGAAAAAAAATGAAATTTACGTTTAGGAAAATTGTATGAAAATTGTATCGTGTATGGGCAACCTTAGTTGTGTAGAGGTGTGTGAGATCCATGGATCGTTATGTTGTGTTAGTTTTATTAATGCTCCTAAAAGTGCTGTATCAGCAAAGCATTTCATAACACTGAATGAATACTGGTTGCATAATGATTTGTTTTGTGTTTATTACTTATGTTTTAAAATGATGTGACTTTGCCACGAGTACAACTAAAAGGTAACAAATCCGTGCTATGCTGGTCATGGCAGCTTTTAGAAGCAAGAAAATATATTTGGTGTGTAAAGTGTGACCTTAAAGTGGAGTTCCACCCATTTTTGGAACTTTAGATCTATGTAATCCCCTTTAAAATGGCTTTTACAAATGGAAACTTTTTTTTTTTTTTGCTAGTAAATACCTTAATTTCTGCTTTATTCCTCCTCTCCTCACTTCCGGGTCCGATCGGCGATGACGTCATTCGGCGATTCGCAGTGTCTGCTGGGATGTATTCTATTCCAGAAATCTTGCAGTAGCTGAACTGTACTGAGCCGTGCCTGCCCCGCCTCCGCCCCGCCTCCTCTCATTGAGTTGTATTGTATGCATGTATTAAGGCTGTTCTCTGCCCCGCCTCCGCCAGGCCTCCTCTCATTGAGTTGTATTGAATGAATGTATTAAGGCCGTTCTCTGCCCCGCCTCCGCCCGCCTCCTCTCATTGAGTTGTATTGTATGAATGTATTAAGGCTGTTCTCTGCCCCGCCTCCGCCCCGCCTCCTCTCATTGAGTTGTATTGTATGATGAGGCGGGGCGGAGGCGGGGCAGAGAACGGCCTTAATACATTGCATACAATACAACTCAATGAGAGGAGGCGGGGCGGAGGCGAGGCGGGGCAGAGAACAGCCTTAATACTTTGCATACAATACAACTCAATGAGAGGAGGCGGGGCGGAGGCGGGGCAGGCACGGCTCAGTACAGTTCAGCTACTGCGAGATTTCTGGAATAGAATACATCCCAGCAGACAGTGCGAATCGCTGAATGATGTCATCGCCGATCTGACCCGGAAGTGAGGAGAGGAGGAATAAAGCAGAAATTAAGGTATTTACTAGCAAAAAAAAAAAGTTTCCATTGGTAAAAGCCGTTTTAAAGGGGATTACATAGATCTATGTATTCCAACCTATTAAAAATGGGTGGAACTCCGCTTTAAGGACTAAAATTGTATTTCTATCCTTAAAATCGTGAGCAATTTTGAACTTTATCATTGAGGTTTTTGTCACTGACTTTTTATCTTTATCACTGGCTTTTTAAACCAAAAAAATTTGGTGCCTTTTCAGCACAAACCCCCCCCCCCCCCCCCTTCTCCCATCCGTGACACAGGTAATTGCAAAAGCTAGGGAGTGTAAACAGCTGTATTGTCATGCCAATTGACTGAGCTGAGTAAACTTGAAGAGGAAAGTACAAAAGAATCTGTTATTCGTATATGCAGATGTATATTAACTATCAGTTTTTGCTTTTGTAGAAAAAACAGTTTTTGAAGAATGTTCCAAATGGGTGAAAAATGGTGACATATAATTTCTTGTAGCCAAATGGGAAATTACTAATGTTTATTTTTGAGCTGCTCATTTTTTAACCATGGTGAAAAATAATAATTTTTTCTTTAAATTTATGGGATACCATAACAAAAAAAAAATATAGAAATCCACGTGGTAATAATTAATTTGACGTCAACAATTTTTGGTATTAGAGAAGTGCACTGTTAGGAAGGAAAATGTTTGACATGCTTACTGTATGCTAAATTCCTCTAACCGTTGGTTTATTTTTAGGAGGAAAAGTATAAAGTTTTGTTACTAAATCTTTCTTGATGCTTATTTCTCAGATAAATTTGATTTGAGACTTTCAGAACGAAGGACGATCACAGCCTTCAACGACAACTCACCAATGGGAGTATTGTTTACAAATTGTTTTTTTCTGATGGAATAGACTGTTTTTATGGGTGTTAGAAAGCTCTTATTTATTGGGTGTCAGATATTTGATGTGTTCTAATTTGACACATATGAGCTCTGGCATTAATGAGGTTCTATGCCTTAGATAATTAAGCATCTCTTGTCTTATAAAGTTTTTTTTATTATATTGTGAGATGGAAGAATAGAATTGGATAAATAGTTGCTCTATTATTACACCTATAGTGTGCTAAGAATTACAACAAAGTTATGTCAGTGTTACTACATTGTTTGTTAAGATTACTTTGGTATTGTAAGATTTAAACTTTAAGACAAGGTAACCTCCTGTTGTGAATTCAATTAGTTGCATGGCCAGCCAAGCCATCTCTTTTCATTCTAAGGTGACTCATTGCCCCAGGCTTTGCATATAAATGGTCCTTGAAGTCAAACCCTGTGTCTCCAAGGCTATTTGGTTTCAATTTCCTGCTTGGTGTCACTGGGAAACTGCAATCCCTTATAAATTTATGTTTGCATGGGTACTCACTTCTAGCTGTTTTGTGTGTCTCTGTGTGTCCATGTACACAAGACAGCTTGCATTTTACTCCCTACTGTTTAGTGATCACAGCATTTTAGCCATGTAAGGGATTCTCAGTTGTCTATTGGCCTTTTAGTTCTAGGTAGCTGCCTGCTTGGGTGAGTAAGAGGATTGCAAGTTAACCCATCTCTACCTTTGGAGAATACAAGGCAGTTCAACCCCTCCAAGGGCCCTCACCATTGTTGCATGTGTGGACATGCTGTGTTCTCCCAAGATAGTGCCATTAGGTATCCTTCCTGTCTTAAAATTACCTGCCTTCCTGTAGGCCCTAAACCCCAGTACTGCAAATGGTTCTTACTAGCATTTATTTTGCTGCCTGCCTGTAAGACCAGAAGCCCAGTGCCGCAATATACTCCTGCCATTCTTTTAAAACTTGTATTCTTGTCTCTGTACTTACCTGCTATTTTTGCTGAAGTCAGAATGACTCCAGACCCAAGTACCAAGCTATCTCCCTTTGAAATTTTGATGGGGAGACCCTTCCCAACCCCGTGAATCCATTAATTCTCATATCTAGAGATTTGCAGCAGATGCAAGAGGAATATGTGGCAGAATTAATTGAAAAATTAAACAGTGATTATGGTGATATTTCGCTCTCGTTTCCTTTGCCAACAGGTGCACCAACCCACCCATTCAAGCCTGGAGACAGCGTCCTGGTGAAGGCCCCCCATAAGCTGACGTCGCTAGACCCACCCTACGGACCTCCTGCGACAGTTCAAGCAGTGATCAGAACAGCGGTATTGACAGACGACTCCCCGGTTTGGATCCACGCATCGCAACTGAAGGAAGCCCCACCTCTGGACCCCATGACTGCGGACCGAAGATTGTGACGAGCACCAGACGAATTCCAGTTGGATCCAGAGAGGCGCATTGGTACAATGCCAACAGACACCCCTACTCCTGGAAGACTTCCCATTCGTGCAGCAGTGGTACTCTTTGTAGCAAGCTTTGTAGAAAGGGGCAGAGGTTTAAATAGAGAGGGATGATGGAAGAAAGGAGGAGGGGAAAAGGGGGAGACGGACATCTATGTCAAACATGTTGGCCCCTCCCTCATAAAAGCAATAAAACGAATAGTGCATAAAGTGACTATTACAGTGCCTTGCGAAAGTATTCGGCCCCCTTGAACTTTGCAATCTTTTGCCACATTTCAGGCTTCAAACATAAAGATATAAAACTGTAATTTTTTGTGAAGAATCAACAAGTGGGACACAATCATGAAGTGGAACAAAATTTATTGGATATTTCAAACTTTGTTAACAAACAAAAAACTGAAAAATTGGGCGTGCAAAAATTATTCAGCCCCTTTACTTTCAGTGCAGCAAACTCTCTCCAGAAGTTCAGTGAGGATCTCTGAATGATCCAATGTTGACCTAAATGACTAATGATGATAAATAAAATCCACCTGTGTGTAATCAAGTCTCCGTATAAATGCACCTGCACTGTGATAGTCTCAGAGGTCCGTTTAAAGCTCAGAGAGCATCATGAAGAACAAGGAACACACCAGGCAGGTCCGAGATACTGTTGTGGAGAAGTTTAAAGCCGGATTTGGATACAAAAAGATTTCCCAAGCTTTAAACATCCCAAGGAGCACTGTGCAAGCGATAATATTGAAATGGAAGGAGTATCAGACCACTGCAAATCTACGAAGACCTGGCCGTCCCTCTAAACTTTCAGCTCATACAAGGAGAAGACTGATCAGAGATGCAGCCAAGAGGCCCATGATCACTCTGGATGAACTGCAGAGATCTACAGCTGAGGTGGGAGACTCTGTCCATAGGACAACAATCAGTCGTATACTGCACAAATCTGCCCTTTATGGAAGAGTGGCAAGAAGAAAGCCATTTCTTAAAGATATCCATAAAAAGTGTTGTTTAAAGTTTGCCACAAGTCACCTGGGAGACACCAAACATGTGGAAGAAGGAGCTCTGCTCAGATGAAACCAAAATCAAACTTTTTGGCAACAATGCAAAACGTTATGTTTGGCGTAAAAGCAACACAGCTCATCACCCTGAACACACCATCCCCACTGTGAAACATGGTGGTGGCAGCATCATGGTTTGGGCCTGCTTTTCTTCAGCAGGGACAGGGAAGATGGTTAAAATTGATGGGAAGATGGATGGAGCCAAATACAGGACCATTCTGGAAGAAAACCTGATGGAGTCTGCAAAAGACCTGAGACTGGGACTGAGATTTGTCTTCCAACAAGACAATGATCCAAAACATAAAGCAAAATCTACAATGGAATGGTTCACAAATAAACATATCCAGGTGTTAGAATGGCCAAGTCAAAGTCCAGACCTGAATCCAATCGAGAATCTGCGGAAAGAACTGAAAACTGCTGTTGACAAACGCTCTCCATCCAACCTCACTGAGCTCGAGCTGTTTTGCAAGGAGAAATGGGCAAAAATTTCAGTCTCTCGATGTGCAAAACTGATAGAGACATACCCCAAGCCACTTACAGCTGTAATCGCAGCAAAAGGTGGCGCTACAAAGTATTAACTTAAGGGGGCTGAATAATTTTGCACGCTCAATTTTTCAGTTTTTTATTTGTTAAAAAAGTTTGAAATATCCAATAAATTTCGTTCCACTTCATGATTGTGTCCCACTTGTTGATTCTTCCCAAAAAGTACAGTTTTATATCTTTATGTTTGAAGCCTGAAATGTGGCAAAAGGTCGCAAAGTTCAAGGGGGCCGAATACTTTTGCAAAGCACTGTATAACAATGTGATATATTGGTTGATAAAGAAACACAAAGATTGAAAAAAATAAAGAAATAATAGAAAATATATATATATAATAAAAAGTTTATTAAAAAATTTAAAATTTAATGACAAATAATAAATACAAATAAATTACCACCTGCCCTGCATCACCGCAGTTTCATCCTCACTGGGCAGCCGCGGGGACTGGATACGTTCTGAGGAGGAAATTCCTCCTTCTCTAAATGCCGGGCCTGGGAGAGGGGCAAGCTTGTGATTGGTTGCTAGGACATGTACTGTCATAGCAACCAAACCCTGGCGCTGAGAACAGCAGGCGGCAGTGGAGGCTGTCATTCGCCATACATTTAGGGAGAGCTCTGACTGCTGCACAGTCTAAACGGCGCGGTTGTGGCAGCAGGGACCTTGACTGGGTATTTGGCTGTGGCTGCACCCTAGGCAGCTGCCTAGATCAACTAGCATTGATCAGTAGCGCCAGCCCTGCCAACAGTACCTTACCCTGCACTTCCACACACCTCCTCTCCACTGCTTATTAGGGAACATCCAACCTTTCATACTCCAAGTTCCTGCAGTCCTCTTTTCTGGTTTCTAGAGAGGTCTAACCTACCTTACCCAACTCCCACAGTCCTCCTTTCCACCAATTCTTAAAGGGGATCCAACCTACCTTCTTTCCTTTTTTAGGGTGAATGTAACCTACCTTGCTGTATGCTTTATCAGGCCTCCTCTCCACTGGTTCTTAGGAAGGAGGGTCTAATCTTCCATATTCCACGCTCCCACAGACCTCTGCCTGAGCACTGAGGGACCCGCCAAAGGGTCTGTCCCAGGAAGGGGGACCACTGCAGTGAAGTCAGGGGATCAAGGATCTAGCTCACACAGAGAGTAATACAGTAAAGGGGGTGCCACGTAGAAAACCCTAAAGAATAGGAATAAAGGGGGTTACTCTGCGCTCCTGCAGTCCTCCTCACTTCCTTTGTTTTAGGGTGGATGTAACCTACCTTTCTGTATGCTCTGGCAGGCCTCCTCTCCACTGGTTCTTAGGAAGGGGGGGATCTAAATTTCCATATTCCATGCACCCACAGTTCTCCTCTCCACCAGATCTTAGGGGACATCTAATTTTCCATACTCCAAGTTCCTGCAAGCCTTGTCTTTGCTGGTATCTAGAGAGGATCTAGCCTACATTACCCCACACTCCCACAGTCCTCCTCTCTGTCAATTCTTAGGGGGGATTCCAACCTACCTTACTCTGCGCTCCTGTAGTTCTCTTCACCAGTTCTTAGGGAGTATCCAACCTATATTACTGTACGCTCTGGCTGTCCTCCTCACCACCGGTTCCTAGGGAGGATCCAACCTATACTACTGTACGCTCTGGCTGTCCTCCTCACCACCGGTTCCTAGGGAGGATCTCATCTAACCTATACTACTGTACGCTCTGGCAGTCCTCCTCACCACCGGTTCCTAGGGAAGATCTCATCTAACCTATCAGAGGCGTAACTAGAGCCTTCAGGGCCCCGATGCAAGAAACCATGAAGGGCCCCCCCAGATCCCTGGCCGGGGCCCTTCCCTTCAAGCCCAGGGCTCTTCCCACTGATCCTGGGGCTCTTTATTCTCGTTGCATGGCCTTTTATTACGGTCCCGCAGTAGGATCCTTTCACAAGTTCTGCAGTGGGCTCCCTTCCTGCAATCTTTGGGCCTCCCCACAGTGGTGGAATGCCAGGGCCTGGTCGCAAGTGTGACTTTTGCAATCCTGGAAGTTCACCCACTGGTTTGCTACTGGGCCCCCTGGAGCATGGGGCCCGGTAGCAATCGCAACCCCTGCAACCCCTGTAGTTACGCCCCTGTAACCTATACTACTGTACGCTCTGGCTGTCCTCCTCACCACTTGTTCTTAGGGGGGTAGCCAACCTACCTCACTCCACACTCCTGCAGTCCTCCTCTCTGTTGGTCCCAAGTGTGACTCCCAGTCCCACAAACCTGATCTTCTTTCAGTCTCATCCCCATAATTGTGGTCCGGAGGCCTTCGCTCATCCTGCATCATGCATGACACCCACATTCCAGCCCAGGGGAAAGGAGAAGAGGGGTCCCAGCTGTCATTGGACTGTGGAATAAAATAAATGTTCCTCTGTTGGATCGTCCCACAGACACAGTGACCATCACATCCTTCATTCACTGGGGGAAGGGCACCATGTAAAAAAAATGTATTTACTTCCTTGAGTTCCACTTTAAAGATGGGTCCTCAATAAAACTCACTGATACAATGTTGTTACATGGCACCACACAGACAATTCACATCCAGAGAGAGATGGCAGCAGAATGGGCCCCCGGGTGAGGTAGCAGCTTTGGCTCCCCACATCCCTTCAATCAGGGGTGCAGCCCCCCATCTACATTGTCTGCGCTTACTCCACCAGAGAACAACCGCCAGCAATACGTCCTCCATTGTGAGGTGACTTCCCCCTGGTGTACCGCATGAAGGTCATAGCTGGGCCCCTGGACACCCCCGAGCCCCTAGGTTGCTGCCTACATTGCCTTCTCCTCACATCTGTACTGCACTCCAGTTTAGGAGTATCTCACTGCTGTCTATATGTATGTTGGGGTGCAATAACAAATAAACGGCAACACCCCATGACACACTTACACCCCAGACATCCACTTGCCTTGTTATCAGCAGCCTCGGATCCATCCATCGCCTCCCTTCTGCATGAAACCTGAATTCTGTTCACAGAGCAGAAATACTGATCTACTGCTGGTGTGTGAGAGATAATGGTGTGGGAAGGGCCAGGAAGGGCCAGGAGGATGGAAGAGATAGGAAATAGGAGGATGGAGCTGTCCTGGTCTGACTTCCCTGGGCCAGGAGAGAACTTCAACCACCAACCCACCTGACATGACCCCCAGGGATCAGATGTGCTGAGATAAGGAGTGTCCCTCCTAGGAAGATACAGATGGAGGCCGGGCGAGGAGGTCGCTGGGAAGGAAGAGGACCAGATCTCTGGGAGGACACACAGCCCAGTACATGGAAATCTGTCCTACGCTTTTCACAGTTTGGAAGTCACTCTTCTGAGACAGCAACTAGCCATTGCACACAATTCAGTCCCAGCCAACTTTCATATCCCCCCCACTTCCACAAGATGCCTCAGCCACTACCTACCCCCAGCTGCTGGGGAGTGCTCTGTAACTCTGGACCACAGTGTACCCCCCCCCCCCCCCCAGAGATCACATGACATGAGAGTAGTCAGGGGGTCTTTACCCTGATTGGTGCATTTATTGATATCCCCAGTGACCCCTGACCTGTGTCTGATCTCAGGCAGTGAAGTGCGGGGTCTCTCCATCAATAACTTCATTTCTACAGTTTATTCTCCTTTCTGTTAGTGACTCCGGACAGACAGCAGAGGGAGACATTTCCTGCAATAACGCAAAGAGCGACAGCGAGCGACTCAAACATGCAGCGAGAGAGAGAGAGGGAGAGGGAAAGAGAGAGAAGAGAGAAAGAGAGAGAGAGAGAGAAGAGAGAGAAGGGAGAGAGAGAGAGAAGAGAGAGAAGGAAAGAGAGAGAAGAGAGAGAAGAGAGAGAGAGAGAGAGAAGAGAGAGAAGGGAGAGAGAAGGAAAGAGAGAGAAGGGAGAGAGAAGGAAAGAGAGAGAAGGAAAGAGAGAGAGAGAGAAGGAAAGAGAGAGAGAGAGAGAGAGAGAGAAGCGAGAGAGAGAAGGAGAGAGAGAAGGAAAGAGAGAGAGAGAGAGAGAGAGAGAAGAGAGAGAGGAGAGAGAGAGAGAGAGAGAGAGAGAGAAGCGAGAGAGAGAAGGAGAGAGAGAAGGAAAGAGAGAGAGAGAGAGAGAGAGAGAGAGAGAGAGAGAGAAGAGAGAGAGAGAGAGAGAGAGAGAGAGAGAGAGAGAGAGAGAGAGAGAGAGAGAGAGAGAGAGAGAGAGAGAGAGAGAAGGGAGAGAGAAGGAAAGAGAGAGAAGGGAGAGAGAAGGAAAGAGAGAGAAGGAAAGAGAGAGAGAGAGAGAAGGAAAGAGAGAGAGAGAGAGAGAGAGAGAGAGAGAGAGAGAGAGAGAGAGAAGCGAGAGAGAGAAGGAGAGAGAGAAGGAAAGAGAGAGAGAGAGAGAAGAAAAAAGAGAAGGAAAGAGAGAGAAGGGAACAGAGAATGAAAGAGAGGGAGAAAAAGAGAGAGAGAAAGAAGGAGAGAGAGAGAGAGAGAGAGGGGGGGGGGGAGAGAGAGAACGAAAGAGAGGGGGAGATAAAAGGGAGAGAGAGACTGGAATCAGAAGATGGGAACTGTGCAATCCATAGAGGAATCTATTAAAGGGTCACTCCACCCAGGACTAATATATCAGTGGTGGATGCTGAAGAGTTAAATTCCCTGACAGTCTCTCCTGTCACTGGGGGATTCCATTAGTAAAATCACCCGCTGTGCCCATTATGAGGGGTTCCCACCATCCCTGTGCCCATTATGAGGGGTTCCCACCATCCCTGTGCCCATTATGAGGGGTTCCCACCATCCCTGTGCTCATTATGAGTGGTTCCCCCCATCCCTGTGCCCATTATGAGGGGTTCTCACCATCCCTGTGCTGAGTTCCTGGGTCTGTACACCCGCTGTGGCCATTATGAGGGGTTCTCACCATCCCTGTGCTGAGTTCCTGGGTCTGTACACCCACTGTGCCCATTATGAGGGGTTAATTTTGTTTATTGGAAATTCTTACAAACAATCAACTTATATACAATAAAACCATAATAAATAACATATTTACAAAATAATTGAATATAACTATACAAAACAAGAACATAATAAATAAACCAAATTGCACACAGCATAAACCCTACGAGAGAGCCGGACTAAGGAACATCACCATGCATGGAGCCTTTAATCAAAAATTATATTTTATGACTGATTTTCAGCTGATAACATTATTGGTTGCCACTTTTAACGGATAATTGAGGCAGCCGTTTCTTAGCCTGACTACTCTCTCCCCCTGGAGAACCAGTGCGCTTCACTGCACCCTGCGACTCATCATCCATGGAAGATTCTGTACTCAACAAGTCCCATTCATCCTCATCATCTGACAGGACCCCAAACTTATTTGTCAAAGGCAAAACCTCAGGACTGTGGGTAGCTGAACACTTTTTTTTCCTTCTTTTGCCCTTCTTTCTTTTCTCCTCCAACCATTCCACATCCCCCTTGGACAAATTGGAAATAACAGTTTCCCCACTCTCACCCTCCCCTTCACCCCCACTCTCCCTTACCTTATCTACCACCAGGCCAGCCTCTTCACCATTCTCCCCACTCCTCTGCACCCCATGGTCCCTAATAGAAGCCCTGCAATGTCTAGGGGAGGGGACTGGCACTGTACTTGATGCCCCTGCCTCAGCACCTCTTGCCGCCTCTGCAATTTTGGAAGACATAGACACAGAAAGATTGGACACATTCTTAGTAACCGATACCTTACATACAGACTGGGAAGACACTGACACACTGGGAATCGGCACAGACTGGGGCACCACAGACTGAGAAGACACTGACACACTGGGCATTGGCACAGACTGGGGCACCACAGACTGGGAAGACACTGACACACTGGGTATTGGTACAGACTCGGAGGGAATCGCAGGCACCCTAGCTGCTGAGCTCTGAGCATCCTCCATGTCCAGACGGAAGAACTCTCTCATGAGCTCAGGCTGGTTGTGTACTGCCTCAGGACACTGGCTATAAGGATGCCCCACCGCATTGCACAAGTTGCACCTTATAATATTGCAATCTTTTGCCAAATGCCCTAAATCCTGACACAGAGAGCATTTCATTACTGGACAGGAGGATGCAAAGTGCCCTTTATCCCCACACTTATTGCACAGCTTTGGCTGGCCTGGATAGAAGATGGTCAATCTGTCCCTCCCCAGGAAAGCGGAGGATGGCAGATGCTGGATGACATTATCAATGACTCTTAGTTTTAGCTGCACAGACCATCCCCCCGTCCATATTCCTCGATCATCCATAATTTTGTGTAAGGGGCTCAGGATGTCTCCATATCTCCTCAGCCATACAGATAAATCCCCTTGCGGTATGGACTCATTGCGCACAAGAATCGTCACCATTTTAATAAGTGGCTGACGTGACACAACTTTGGGGATGAGCCCTTTCCAGTCTGGCAGGCTCCTACACACATGTTCATATTTCTCCCAAAATATGTCCAAAGACTCCGGACGGACAAAGGACAAATCGTACTCATAGGAGCCGGTCGGACTGATCAGGGCAAAGATATCTGCAGGTTTAAAGCCCATCTGCAGAATCTTATCAACCACAGCTCTCCTATATGGCGGAATACCTTCGCCTTCCCATCGGAGCTGTACCACATTCCTCCTTTTAAATAATGAGGAAGATGAAACATTTCCATGCTTCTTCCCGGCTTGCACCCCCCTCCCAAACCCTTCAGCAGCACCAGCATAGGTTTTCCTCCCAGAAACATCAGCAATTACAGCATTGTCTTTAGACACAACCACACCTGATGACAAGGAGCCTGAATCAACCCTTGCAGTCTTTGGAGCAGCAGAGACAAGACCCACCCCCTCCCCCTTCCCCTTCTCTGAGCACTCAGCTGCTTTCCTGGGTTCAATCACAGCCTTGTCTACTGCAGACTCCAAAAAAGTTATAGTACTACTGCTCCCAGCATCTCCTCCACCATGCTCAGGAACAGCCACTGTATTTGGTCCAGGCAAAGCCTCTGCAATGTCCGTGGTGCTCCTCTCTGCAGACTCTTCAACCAGAAGCTCACAGTTTTTTCCAGTTTTCTCACCAATTGCATTTAAAAGTGGAATTTTTCCAGCAGGTGCATCAGGTTGCACTGCATGCTGCACATTGTCTAT
The DNA here is from genome assembly GCF_965119305.1 of Pelophylax lessonae. Classification (NCBI taxonomy): domain Eukaryota; kingdom Metazoa; phylum Chordata; class Amphibia; order Anura; family Ranidae; genus Pelophylax; species Pelophylax lessonae. The sequence continues at coordinate 1,109,670 of NC_138777.1, forward strand.
GGGTGTGGGCTGACAGCCCATAGCACTACAACCCTCAGCAAGCACATTGTCATTAATAAAGTTCACATCACCACCTTGCACACACACTGTACCTGCTTGCTGTGTTACCTCTGCAGTGTCATGGCTGATGGTGGGATCAAACTCCCTCCTGGTTGTTGCAGGCTTAATGGTGAATTTTCCTCTCTCCACAGGTCTCTCTCTCATAGGGCGAGGAACGGTATCCATATCCTCATCTGGGGAATCTGCAGAAAAATGGAACTTTCTTCCATCCAGAGGGGATTCCAGCTCAGCGACGAACTCCAACATGCCAGTACCCCCCTCAACCTCCTGCTCAGATGTTCCACATTGCTGCTGCAGAGGGAGGGAGACAGAGGCCTCCACCATTGGGGGCTCAGCAGATGTGTGAGGTGTCGAAGAGCTGGGCTCATCCTCCGGGCCCACTTTCTCACTCTCTGCTGACTCTGTCGGTACCTGAATCTCCTCACTGACTGGGTCACTCTCCATGCTGGAAACGGCTCCTCTCCTCATACGGCTGAAACGTTCCTCATTCCTGTATTTCTCCTGAAGTGCTTCACAGCTTTCCTTCAGAGAGCTCACCAGCTCTTTCTGCTTCCTCAAAGCTTGCTCCAAGTCCTTCAATTCAGGCCTCAGAGCCGGTCTCTTCTTACTGTACAGTTTGGCACAATACAACTTTTTCTTTTTAAATTCTACTTTCAAAGTTGCCAATTTCTCCTCCTCTTTCTCAATCCGCCTCAGCTTTTCAACAGTCCTCCGTCTAAAGGTAGGCAGGGATTCACCCCTCCTTGGGCCGAGCTCCATGTCTTCCATAGTCTCAGGCCTATCCAGGGGGCCCCCGCCAGGGTCCTCCCCAGGATCCAGCATCCTTCCTGGGGCAGAGAAGCAACTCTAGCCCCTGGCTTCTGGAAGCACACGAGCTAAGGAACCAGCAACCTCACACCTCGCTGTCAGGGAGTGGAATGGCAGTTTCCCACCATCCCTGTGCTGAGTTCCCGGGTCTGTACACCTGCTGTGCCCATTATGAGGGGTTCCACCATCCCTGTGCCCATTATGAGGGGTTCCCACCATCCCTGTGCCCATTATGAGGGTTCCCACCATCACTGTGCCCGTTATGAGGGGTTCCCACAATCCTTGTGCCCATTATAAGGGGTTCCCACCATCATTGTGCCCATTATGAGGGGTTTCCACCATCACTGTGCCCATTATGAGGGGTTTCCACCATCTCTGTGCCCATTATGAGGGGTTCCCACCATCCCTGTGCCCATTATGAGGAGTTCTCACCATCACTGTGCCCATTATGAGGGGTTCCCACCATCCCTGTGCCCACTATGAGGGGTTCACACCATCCCTGTGCCCACTATGAGGGGTTCACACCATCCCTGTGCCCATTATGAGGGGTTCCCACAATCCTTGTGCCCATTATAAGGGGTTCCCACCATCCCTGTGCCCATTATGAGGGGTTCCCACCATCACTGTGCCCATTATGAGGGGTTCCCACCATCACTGTGCCCATTATGGGGGGTTCCCACCATCCCTATGCTGAGTTCCTGGGTCGTGTCTTGCAGGCACAGCATTTTGACTGCAAAAATAATACATCTCTCTCCAGCTGCATTTGCAGCTTAAGGAGGGTAATTAGAATGGGGTGGTAAATACACAGCTCAGCTGTCTGTTTTTACCACCCCTATGCAATTGTAAAGTTAGGCTAAAGCTGAAGTTTAATAGAAAGATCTAAAAGGGGCGGTCCAGGCACAGTCAGGCTGGGGAGGAAAAAGCTAGATGATGCTGGACGTCCTGCAGTCAGGAAATGGGGCGGGCTCTATCCGACTTGCTGCAGCTTCTAATGCACATGGTGACAGGCTCACAGTATGCAGTGAAATCAGAGGAAGTCATTTCTGTTCGGGGGGGGGGGGGGGGAGAGGAGGATATAAAAAGATACATTTAATGATGTATGAAAGGATATAAACTGATAATATTTGTGTCTTTTATATCTACCTGTATCACTGTGCAAGACTGTGGGGGGGGGGGGGCATATAAGACTGGGGGAAGGATATATGACTGGGGGGATATAAGACTGAGGGGGGGGGATATAAGACTGGGGGGATATAAGACGGGGGGATATAAGACTGAGGGGAGGATATAAGACTGGGGGGAGGATATATGACTGGGGGGATATAAGACTGAGGGGGGGGGGATATAAGACTGGGGGGAGGATATATGACTGGGGGGATATAAGACTGAGGGGAGGATATAAGACTGGGGGGAGGATATATGACTGGGGGGATATAAGACTGAGGGGGGAGGGGGATATAAGACTGAGGGGGGGGGATATAAGACTGAGGGGGGGGGGTATAAGACTGGGGGGAGGATATATGACTGGGGGGATATAAGACTGAGGGGAGGATATAAGACTGGGGGGAGGATATATGACTGGGGGGATATAAGACTGAGGGGGGATATAAGACTGGGGGGAGGATATATGACTGGGGGGATATAAGACTGAGGGGGGATATAAGACTGGGTGGAGGATATATGACTGGGGGGGGGGAATATAAGACTAAGACTGAGGGGAGGATATAAGACTGGGGGGAGGATATATGACTGGGGGGAGGATATATGACTGAGGGGGGGGGGGTATAAGACTGGGGGAGGGGGTATAAGACTGGTGGAGGATATATGACTGGGGGGATATAAGACTGGGGGGGATATAAGACAGAGGAGAGGATATAAGACTGGGGGGATATAAGACTGGGGGGGTATAAGACTGGTGGAGGATATATGACTGGGGGGATATAAGACTGGGGGGGGATATAAGACAGAGGAGAGGATATAAGACTGGGGGGATATAAGGCTGGGGGGGTATAAGACTGGGGGAGGATATATGAACTGGGGGGATATAAGACTGGGGGGAGGATATATGACTGGGGGGATATAAGACTGAGGGGATATAAGACTGGGGGGGATATAAGACTGAGGGGAGGATATAAGACTGGGGGGAGGATATATGACTGGGGGGATATAAGACTGAGGGGGGGGGGTATAAGACTGGGGGGGGGGTATAAGACTGGGGGAGGATATATGACTAAGGGAGGATATATGACTGGGGGGATATAAGACTGAGGGGATATAAGACTGGGGGGGATATAAGACTGGCGGGGGATATAAGACAGAGGAGAGGATATAAGACTGGGGGGGATATAAGACTGGGGGGGGGGATATAAGACTGGGGGGGGGATATAAGACTGGGGGGGGGATATAAGACTGGGGGATATAAATGACAAACAGGTGTGAGGGAAGAGGAAAATGTTACAATTGGTGACAATGTTTCCAAAATGTAAATAGAATAAAGAATTGTGTTAGATGAGGAGAGGGAGTCTGTCTGTCTGTACCTCTCCCTGTCTGTCCCTCTGTCTGTCTCACTGTCTGTCCCTCTGTCTGTCTGTCCCTCTGTCTGTCTGTCCCTCTGTCTCTCTGTCTCACTGTCTGTCCCTCTGTCTGTCTGTCCCTCTGTCTGTCTGTCCCTCTGTCTGTTTGTCTGTCCCTCTCCCTATCTATCCCTCTGTCTGTCTGTCCCTATGTCTGTCTGTCCCTCTGTCTGTTTGTCTGTCCCTCTGTCTGTCCCTCTGTCTGTCTGTCCCTCTGCCTGTCTGTCCCTCTGTCTGTCTGTCCCTCTGTCTGTCTGTCCCTCTGCCTGTCTGTCCCTCTGTCTGTCTCTCTGTCCCTCCCTCTGTATGTCCCTCTGTCTGTCTGTCCCTCTGCCTGTCTGTCCCTCTGTCTGTCCGTCTGTCCCTCTGTCTGTCCCTCTGTCTGTCTGTCCCTCTGTCCCCCTGTCTGTCCCTCTGTCCTTCTGTCAGTCTGTCCCTCTGTCTGTCTGTCCCTCTGCCTGTCTGTCCCTCTGTCTGTCCCTCTGCCTGTCTGTCCCTCTGTCTGTCTGTCCCTCTGTCTGTCTGTCCCTCTGTCTGTCCCTCTGCCTGTCTGTCCCTCTGTCTGTCCCTCTGCCTGTCTGTCCCTCTGTCTGTCTGTCCCTCTGTCTCTCTGTCCCTCTGTCTGTCTGTCCCTCTGCCTGTCTGTCCCTCTGTCTGTCTGTCCCTCTGTCTGTCCCTCTGTCTGTCTGTCCCTCTGTCTGTCCCTCTGTCTGTCTGTCCCTCTGTCCCTCTGTCTGTCTGTCCCTCTGTCTGTCTGTCCCTCTGTCTGTCCCTCTGTCTGTCTGTCCCTCTGTCTGTCTGTCCCTCTGTCTGTCCCTCTGTCTGTCTGTCCCTCTGTCTGTCCCTCTGTCAGTCTGTCCCTCTGTCTGTCAGTCTGTCCCTCTGTCTGTCTGTGTGGTGGGCAGGTTTCTGTGAATGGCAGTCTGGTGTGCGCGGGTTCGGTGTTCCCCCCGGATTGGATATTCCTGCTCCCGGGTTCAGGTTCCTGGTCTGCTCTTTGTTGATTTGGCCATGTGAGGGTCTTTGTTGGCCCCTCTGGCACCGCTCAGCCGCCCTCAATGGCCTCCATGTTCATTGAACTCCTGAAAGGCCCTCAGAGCGCAGAGCGTGCCAAACCCGCGCCGGCTGCAGCGCCTTCACCTGGAATAAAGGAGGGTCTGTGCGGGCGGCTTTGAAGCGGTAGCTGTTGAGGCGTACAGAATATTTCCCTCAATAAATCATTAGAGGGGAACTAAGGCACAATTATACCGAGCCGGGGGGGACCCTCCCAATCGCTGATTTATGTGGTCGGGCACCCAGCGCCCTCGCTGCCGCGTGTTTTGCATTTTATGCGCGTTTTGTCGTCTTTGGCCGGAGAAGTGCGCCTGTGAAGGAGCGAGGTCGCCCTGTGAACATTCCTCATTAGAGGGTTTTCTGATTCTTCTCGGACACGAAGCCGCCATTTGTGTTCTCGGGTTTATCGAATGGCGCGGCGAATTCCTTCCACTCCAAGCTGGCTGTTCCATCGGGCGTTATCCGCAGCGCCGTGTCCGCATTGTGGTGAAGTGGGGGCAGGGAACGCTGGCCGAATCTTCTCTCTGGGTTCATCTCCCTCCATAGTAAATACCCCCTGACACATAATTGAGGAACTCCGCCCACAGCGCAAAATACAAACAGAGATTCATAAACTTCCTAATTCTCACTGTCATTTCCAAGAGCACAGAGCAACCCCCATCCTCCACTTCTGGGGTCCCCCATCACCGTTCCTGGCTCCCCCCCCCAATGAGTGCTCCCATAGAAAGCCACTCCCGAGCCTCGCTATCTGTGTCTATTGACATACACAGCCCAGATTGGCCCCACCTCCTGCTCCCTTGTCATAGGATTAGAATGGTAGGAGCAATAGCCAATGGCTTCCACTGCTATCAATCTGCCCAGTGAGGAGGGACACAGCTGGGAGAGCAACTGCTCTCATGCACAGCACTGGATCGAGATCGGGCTCAGGTAAGTATAAGGGGGGCTGGGTGGGATTGTCTGCAACAGAAGATTTAAGTGTTACTAAACCCAGGACTCTGCATTCACTATATCCGATCTACCCCAGGACTTTGCATTCACTATATCTGGTCTCCCCAGGACTCTACATTCACTATATCTGGTCTCCCCAGGACTCTGCATTCACTATATCTGGTCTCCCCAGGACTCTGCATTCACTATATCTGATCTCCCCAGGACTCTACATTCACTATATCTGATCTCCCCAGGACTCTGCATTCACTATATCTGATCTCCCCAGGACTCTGCATTCACTATATCTGATCTCCCCAGGACTCTGCATTCACTATATCTGATCTCCCCAGGACTCTGCATTCACTATATCTGATCCCCCCAGGACTCTGCATTCACTATATCTGATCTCCCCAGGACTCTGCATTCACATTATATCTGATCTCCCCAGGACTCTGTATTCACTATATCTGATCCCCCAGGACTCTGCATCCACTATATCTGATCTCCCCAGGACTCTGCATTCACTATATCTGATCTCCCCAGGACTCTGCATTCACTATATCTGATCCCCCCAGGACTCTGCATTCACTATATCTGATCTCCCCAGGACTCTGCATTCACTATATCTGATCCCCCCAGGACTCTGCATTCACTATATCTGATCTCCCCAGGACTCTGCATTCACTATATCTGATCTCCCCAGGACTCTGCATTCACTATATCTGATCTCCCCAGGACTCTGCATTCACTATATCTGATCTCCCCAGGACTCTGCATTCACTATATCTGATCCCCCCCAGGACTCTGCATTCACTATATCTGATCCCCCCAGGACTCTGCATTCACTATATCTGATCTCCCCAGGACTCTGCATTCATTATATCTGATCTCCCCAGGACTCTGCATTCACTATATCTGATCTCCCCAGGACTCTGCATTCACTATATCTGATCTACCCCAGGACTTTGCATTCACTATATCTGGTCTCCCCAGGACTCTACATTCACTATATCTGGTCTCCCCAGGACTCTGCATTCACTATATCTGATCTCCCCAGGACTCTACATTCACTATATCTGATCTCCCCAGGACTCTGCATTCACTATATCTGATCTCCCCAGGACTCTGCATTCACTATATCTGATCTCCCCAGGACTCTGCATTCACTATATCTGATCCCCCCAGGACTCTGCATTCACTATATCTGATCCCCCCAGGACTCTGCATTCACTATATCTGATCTCCCCAGGACTCTGCATTCATTATATCTGATCTCCCCAGGACTCTGCATTCACTATATCTGATCTCCCCAGGACTCTGCATTCACTATATCTGATCTACCCCAGGACTTTGCATTCACTATATCTGGTCTCCCCAGGACTCTACATTCACTATATCTGGTCTCCCCAGGACTCTGCATTCACTATATCTGATCTCCCCAGGACTCTACATTCACTATATCTGGTCTCCCCAGGACTCTGCATTCACTATATCTGGTCTCCCCAGGACTCTGCATTCACTATATCTGATCTCCCCAGGACTCTACATTCACTATATCTGATCTCCCCAGGACTCTGCATTCACTATATCTGATCTCCCCAGGACTCTGCATTCACTATATCTGATCTCCCCAGGACTCTGCATTCACTATATCTGATCTCCCCAGGACTCTGCATTCACTATATCTGATCCCCCCAGGACTCTGCATTCACTATATCTGATCTCCCCAGGACTCTGCATTCACATTATATCTGATCTCCCCAGGACTCTGTATTCACTATATCTGATCCCCCAGGACTCTGCATCCACTATATCTGATCTCCCCAGGACTCTGCATTCACTATATCTGATCTCCCCAGGACTCTGCATTCACTATATCTGATCCCCCCAGGACTCTGCATTCACTATATCTGATCTCCCCAGGACTCTGCATTCACTATATCTGGTCTCCCCAGGACTCTGCATTCACTATATCTGATCTCCCCAGGACTCTGCATTCACTATATCTGATCTCCCCAGGACTCTGCATTCACTATATCTGATCTCCCCAGGACTCTGCATTCACTATATCTGATCTCCCCAGGACTCTGCATTCACTATATCTGATCCCCCAGGACTCTGCATTCACTATATCTGATCTCCCCAGGACTCTGCATTCACTATATCTGATCTCCCCAGGACTCTGCATTCACTTTATATCTGATCTCCCCAGGACTCTGCATTCACTATATCTGATCTCCCCAGGACTCTGCATTCACTATATCTGATCTCCCCAGGACTCTGCATTCACTATATCTGATCTCCCCAGGACTCTGCATTCACTATATCTGATCCCCCCAGGACTCTGCATTCACTATATCTGATCTCCCCAGGACTCTGCATTCACATTATATCTGATCTCCCCAGGACTCTGTATTCACTATATCTGATCCCCCAGGACTCTGCATCCACTATATCTGATCTCCCCAGGACTCTGCATTCACTATATCTGATCTCCCCAGGACTCTGCATTCACTATATCTGATCCCCCCAGGACTCTGCATTCACTATATCTGATCTCCCCAGGACTCTGCATTCACTATATCTGATCCCCCCAGGACTCTGCATTCACTATATCTGATCTCCCCAGGACTCTGCATTCACTATATCTGATCTCCCCAGGACTCTGCATTCACTATATCTGATCTCCCCAGGACTCTGCATTCACTATATCTGATCTCCCCAGGACTCTGCATTCACTATATCTGATCCCCCCAGGACTCTGCATTCACTATATCTGATCCCCCCAGGACTCTGCATTCACTATATCTGATCTCCCCAGGACTCTGCATTCATTATATCTGATCTCCCCAGGACTCTGCATTCACTATATCAGATCTCCCCAGGACTCTGCATTCACTATATCTGATCTACCCCAGGACTTTGCATTCACTATATCTGGTCTCCCCAGGACTCTACATTCACTATATCTGGTCTCCCCAGGACTCTGCATTCACTATATCTGGTCTCCCCAGGACTCTGCATTCACTATATCTGATCTCCCCAGGACTCTACATTCACTATATCTGATCCCCCCAGGACTCTGCATTCACTATATCTGATCTCCCCAGGACTCTGCATTCACATTATATCTGATCCCCCCAGGACTCTGCATTCACTATATCTGATCTCCCCAGGACTCTGCATTCACATTATATCTGATCTCCCCAGGACTCTGTATTCACTATATCTGATCCCCCAGGACTCTGCATCCACTATATCTGATCTCCCCAGGACTCTGCATTCACTATATCTGATCCCCCCAGGACTCTGCATTCACTATATCTGATCTCCCCAAGACTCTGCATTCACTATATCTGATCCCCCCAGGACTCTGCATTCACTATATCTGATCTCCCAGGACTCTGCATTCACTATATCTGATCTCCCCCGGATTCTGCATTCACTATATCTGATCCCCCCAGGACTCTGCATTCACTATATCTGATCTCCCCAGGACTCTGCATTCACTATATCTGATCTCCCCAGGACTCTGCATTCACTATATCTGATCTCCCAGGACTCTGCATTCACTATATCTGATCTCCCCAGGACTCTGCATTCACTATATCCGATCTCCCCCGGATTCTGCATTCACTATATCTGATCCCCCCAGGACTCTGCATTCACTATATCTGATCTCCCCAGGCCTGTTCATTTTTTTCTCAACAAAAGTGGAGTCACGCTTTAAGTCTAACCCATCTTTATGCGTTTATATTTTATTGATCATTTTTGGGAAACTTTTCTCCTAGAAAACACATGCGTACTAACAGCCCTCCGGACCCTGTACCATAGACGTGTGTGGTGTCTAAGTGAGTTGTATCTTCTAAGAGCTGAAGATCCCGGGAGCCGCACATCAGAACACAACCTGCTGTGTGTAGACAAGTGGCAGTCTCAGCCTGTCCATTGTTTCTCCTTTTGTAACTTCATTGTCGGAAATACCTTATTTACAGCGCCGCTGGGTGCTCACGTGACCGGCTGAAGATCTTCTCCTCTCCTCCCAGCTGACATTGGCGGCCCCTCCCTCTGCAGTGCTCAGAGCGGGACTGACGTCAGCAGGCATCTCGGCCCCTCCCTCTGCAGTGCTCGGAGCAGGGCTGACGTCAGCAGGCATCTCAGCCCCTCCCTCTGCAGTGCTTGGAGCGGGAATGATGTCAGCAGGCATCTTGGCCCCTCCCGCTGCAGTGCTCGGAGCAGGGCTGACGTCAGCAGGCATCTTGGCCCCTCCCGCTGCAGTGCTCGGAGCGGGGCTAACGTCAACAGGCATCTCGGCCCCTCCCTTTGCAGTGCTCGGAGCGGGGCAGATAACAGCAGGCATCTTGGCCCTTCCCTCTGCAGTACTTAGAGCGGGATTGACGTCAGCAGGCATCTAAGCCCCTCCCTCTGCAGTGCTCAGAGCGGGGAAGATAACAGCAGGCATCTCTGCTCTTCCCTCTGCAGTGCTTGAAACGGGAATGAAGTCAACAGGCATCCCCGCCCCTCCCTCTGCAGTGCTCGGAGCGAGCCGACATCAACAGGCATCTCGGCCTCTCCCTCTGCAGTGCTTGGAGCGGGGCTGACATCAGCAGGCATCTCGGCCCCTCCCTCTGCAGTGCTCGGAGCGAATGGACATCAGCAGGCATCTCGGCCCCTCCCTCTGCAGTGCTTGGAGCGGGGCAGATAACAGCAGGCATCTCGGCCCTTCCCTTTGCAGTGCTCAGAGCGGGAAAGAAGATCTCAGATGGATCATGTGAGCGCCCAGCGGCGCTGTAAAATAGTTTTTTTTGACAATAAAGTTACAAAGTGAGACTCACCGGACATTATATAATATTTTTACAAAACATATTACATATTTTGGGGATTAAAGATGTCATAATGATGAGAGGGGGAGAGAAGACATTCCCTGAAAATAAGCCCTAGTGTGTTTTTGTAGCAGAAATTAATATAAAACCCGGTCTTTATTTCGGGGGAAACACGGTAGTAGCGGGTTGGACCCCCTTTTGTCCTCATTCTTGGTGGCATAGATACAACAAGGTGCAGGAAACTTTCCTCAGACATTTTGCTCCATAGTGACATGTTAGAATCACTCAGTTGCTGCAGATTTGTCGGCTGCACATCCATGATGCCAATCTCCCGTTCCACCACATCCCAAAGGTGCTCTATTGGATGAGATGTGGTGAGTGTGGAGGCCATTGTAGGACAGTGACCTCATTGTCATGGTGAAAAAACCAGTGGTGAGATGATTGGAGCTTTGTGACATGGTGCATTATCCTGCTGGGAGGAGCCATCAGAAGATGGGAGGAGCCATCAGAAGATGGGGACACTGTAGTCATAAAGGGAGGGACATGGTCAGCAACAATACTCAGGTAGGGGGTGGGGTTTATACTACTAAAGGGGTCCAAAGTGTGCCAAGACCCCCCCACACCATTACACCACCACCAGCCTGAACCACTACCCCCCCCCCACACCATTACACCACCACCGCCAGCCTGAAACATTACCCCCCCCCCTCCCCCACACCATTACACCACCCCCACCAGCCTGAACCGTTACCACCCGCTCCCCCACTCCATTACACCACAAGCCTGGGCCATTACCCCCCCTCCTCCCCCACACCACCACTACCAGCCTGAACTATTACCCCCCCTCCCCCACACCATTACACCCCCACCACCAGCCTGAACCGGTGTTACAAGACAGGATGGATCCATGCGCCAAATTCTGACCCTCCCCCATCTGAATGTCACAGCTGAAATCCAGACTCATCAGATCAGGCAACCTTTTTCCAATCTTCTATTCTCCAATGTTGGTGATTCTGTGCCAATTGTAGTCTCAGTTTCCTGTTCTTAGCTGACAGGAGTGGCACCCGGTGTGGTCTTCTGCTGCTGTAGCCCATCTGCTTCAAGGTTGGAGGTGTTGTGCGTTCAGAGATGGTATTCTGCATACCTGGGGTGTAACGAGTGGTTATTTGAGTTACTGTTGCCTTTCTATCATCTGGAACCAGTCTGCCCATTCTCCTCTGACCTCAACAAGAGATTTTCCTCCACACAACTGCTGCTCACTGGATATTTTCTCTTTTTCCCACCATTCTCTGTAATCCTGAGAGATCCCAGAAATACTCAGACCAGCCCGTCTGCCACCAACAACCAATCCCCTTTCTTCCCCATTCTGATGCTCAATTTGAACCTCAGCAAATCGTCTTCACCACGTCTAGATGTCTATATGCATTGAGTTGCTGCCATGTAGCAATTTGTGTTACCAAGCAACTGAACAGGTGTACTTAATAATAATAAAGTGTCTGGTGAGTGTATAGTATCTGTACATAGTAAGTATGACATACGTACCCGGGGCGGATATACTCACTCATTACTTCTTGCTCTGTAGCACTTCACTGTGGTTTTGCTTTACTGCATCTTCTCACCATTCAAGTCTATGGGGAGGCAAATAGATTGTACACTTTGCAAATGCAGTTGCTCCAGAGCTTATTAAATGAGGGGAAGGTCAGCTGACTTCCATCATCCAATCATGTGCAAGCAAAAATGCTTCTTTTTTTTTTTTTTCCTTGCACGTGATTGGGTATTCCTTGCACAGTACCTCATTTACCAAGTTCTGGAGCAACTGCACCTGCAAAGTGCACAATCTCTTTGCCTTTAGTAAGTCAGCCCCTATGAGTCGCTGAGCCTCTGAGAACAATGCAATCCTTGTGAGATCTTATCTCAGCTGAGTGAAGAGTGATTGCACTGAGCCACCAGGAACTCCCTCTAGTGACCAATCTACACCTTTGTATATCTGATACAATACCAGAAATATGGAGGAAAATCACATAGAAAAAAATTTAGTGTCTCTTTTCCATGTTTGCACCCCAAACAACCCTACATTGTATCATTTATTTTATCCCTCTATAGACCACATGTGATAATAAACATCAGAACTGTTTGTGATTTAGGATACCGCGCTGAAGAGAAGACGCGATGATGTCACTGTCCGGTCATGTCTGTCCGGTGTCGTGTCGAGGAATGCCCTCCGTCGGATAATGCCCGGGTCGGACTGCGCATGCTCCGTAAGTGACGTCACCCTGTCAGAACAGCTGGTCGGCTGGGGTTGGCGCGTGCGCAGTCCGTCGGGGGCACAATCCGACGAGAGACAGAGCGGGGAAGAATCTAATGTCAGATTCTGACTCGCTCTGTACGATGATTACACATATGAACATTCTAACTCGCTATATGTAACTATATATATATATATATATATATATATATATATATATATATATATATATATATATATATATATATAGTTATATATATATATATATATATAGTATATATATATATATATAGTATATATATATATATATATATATATATATATATATATATATAGTATATATATATAGTGTATATAATATATATATATATATATATATATATATATATAGTATATATATATATATATATATAGTGTATATATATATACTATATATATATATATATATATATATATATATAGTTACTATATATAGCTATATATAACTCATTAAAGGGGCACTCTGAAATACTATGATCAGTACTCATATAGTATATTATAGTATATATATAGTATATTATATATATATATATATATATATATATATATATATATATATATATATATAGTGTATATATATATATATATATATAGTATATATATATATATATATATATAGATAGTTACTATATATATATATAGCTATATATAACTCATATGGCACACATTAAAGGGGCACTCTGAAATACTATGATCAGTACTCATATGGGACACATTAAAGGGGCACCCTGAAATACTACGATCAGTACTCATATGGGACACATTAAAGGGGCACTCTGAAATACTAAAGGGGCACGCTGACTGCAATAATAAAAGGGCACTCTGACCGTGGGTCATAAAGGAGCTATGTGACTGGGACACATAACGGGGCACTCTGATAGGGACACTGATGTAAAGGAGGACTCTAACGGGGACACTGGATGTAAAGGGGGACTCTGACGGGGACACTGGATGTAAAGGGGGACTCTGAGGACTCTGACGGGGACACTGGATGTAAAGGGGGACTCTGACGGGGACACTGATGTAAAGGGGAACTCTGACGGGGACACTGATGTAAAGGAGGACTCTAACGGGGACACTGGATGTAAAGGGGGACTCTGACGGGGACACTGATGTAAAGGGGAACTCTGACGGGGACACTGATGTAAAGGGGGACTCTGACTGGGACACTGATGTAAAGGGGGACTTTGATAGGGAAGCACTAGATGTAAAGGAGGACTCTGACAGGGACACACTGGATGTAAAGGAGGACTCTGACAGGGACACACTGGATGTAAAGGAGGACTCTGACAGAGACACACTGGATGTAAAGGAGGACTCTGACGGAGGCACCGACACAGGCCAAATTACGGCGGGGGGACATGAACTGCATGACGGCGGGGACACAGGGTGGAAGACGGCAGGGACAGGGGCTGAATGACGGCGGGGAAAGAGGCTGAATGACAGGGGGATACAGGCTGCATGATGAGGGACACACTGATGAGGCACAAATGAGGAGGCACTCATTGGCATGATTTAGACACAGATGGGCATGAGACACAGGTGGGCATAAATAGGGCAGAGATGGGCATGGATGAGGCAGAGATGGGCATGGATGAGGTAGGGGCGGTGCCCATCGGTGTGTACAGCGTGCGAAGAGAGAGCTAAACCAGACATGCAGCGTTCTGTTGACAAATGATCGCTCTGTCATTGGATGGAGCGATCACATGGTAAATGGCCCCTGTCGTTGGCCCTTTAACACAATCCGTGGGAAGCGCGATTCGGATGTCTCTGTACGCCCTCCCAGAATAGGCCGACCACGCTGTAGCCATCATTGGGCTATGCCCTGGTCGACAAGTAGTTAATCCCCATAGTCTTAGCTATCCGATATTACCCGTAAAGCGGGCTTTGCATTACTTATGTTCTGCAATATTTGGCCAAACTCGATCACAATGCCAGTCTCTGTGAAAATTAGGCATTGCCCCCAAAAAATGTGTGTGGCTACTGGAGGTCCTCTAGTATAAGTTTGCCAAGTATGGTGCCCTGAACCCCCGTGGTTTGGGCTCTACATTTATAGAAGCTTGGCCTGCTATGTTAATCTATGGCAGAGTCTTAGTCTGGAAATTTGAGGGGCTACAGCTAGGACCCCAAATGAGTCCGGGGGCCATATTTGGCCCAGAGGTAGGGGGGTCCTTCCTTTACCACCCCAAACATTTTGGGGTTTGTTAGCTCAAAATTTCCTGATCAACTTTTTCTAGGGCCCCTTGAAAGTATGTGGCCCCCGGGCCATACGGCACAGCAGGGAGTGCTGGATACCATTGGACTATTCTGCGGTGGTCAGCTAAAGTCTACCCCAATGCAGGTCCCTGTGAAAATAAAGCATTGGCCCCAAACAAATGTATGTGCCAAATTTGGTGCCCCTGAGCACCGTGGTTCGGCTACCACAGGGCCCTACATTTAAGCTAGCCTGGCCCATTATGTTAATCTATGGTGCAGCCGCGATCAGGAATTTGAGGGGCCACAGATCGGGCCCCAAATTAGTCCAGAGGCCCAGAGGTAGGGAAGGTCTTCCTTTAACACCTCTACATTTTTGAGGTCGCTAGCCTGAAGTTTTATGGTCAGCTTTTTAGGGGGCCCCTTGGGAGTGTGTGGCCCTCGGCCACTAATGCGGAGTGGGGATTGGTGAGTACTGCAGGAATCTCTGGACTCTTAGCTATTTAACAATATTTGCAGAGCCTGGCTCTGCAGTTCCTATGTCCTGCGGTGGTTGGGCAAATTCCACCCCCATGAAGGTCCTCATGAAAATTAAGCATTGGCCCCAAAAAAATTTTGTGGCCCCTGGGGGTCCTCTAGTAACCCTATACCAAGTTTGGTGCCCCTGGGCAACATCGTTCCGCTACCGTGGGGCCCTAGATTTAGGCTAGTTTGGCCTAGCCTATGGTAATATATGGCGCAGTAGGGAATTTTGGAGGGGCCACAACGTGGGCCCCAAACATGTTCAGGGAACCTGGACTCTTTCAGGGCCTGGGCTGTGGCCCCCTCAAATTCCCACCCCCATCAGAGTCATGGATTAACATAGCGGGCCAATGTACCATAAATTTAGTGCCCTGTGGTACCCAAATCACGGGGGGATATGGTCACCAAACTTGGTACAGGGATACTAGCTGACCCCTAGGTGGCTAGGGGCCTCAAACGTGGCAGGGGCCACATGCTTTTTTTAGGACCTTAATTGTTACAGGGACCTGCATAGGGGTCGATTTGGCTAACCACTATGGAATACAGGAACTGCAGAGCAGCGCTATACAGATACTGCTGAATAGCTAAGAGTCCAGCTAAGAGTCCAGGGATTCCTGCAATATCCAGCACTCCCCGCTGCATGGTACGGGCCGAGGGCCGCAAACTCTCAAGTGGCCCTGGAAATAGCTCGGGCCCCAAATTAGTCTGGGGGGCCATATTTTGCACGGAGGTAGGGGAGGGCTCCCTTTACCAAGCATTTTGGAGTCGCTAGCCCAAAATGTACTGGTCAACTATTTCCAGGGCCACTTGAGAGTTTGCAGCCCTCGGCCCGTACCATGCAGCGGGGAGTGCTGGATACACTGGCCCTCTTTTGAGAGTGGGGCCCCTCTAGGGCCCCACTCTCAAGGGGCCCTAGAAAAATGGTACATTGGCCCGTTATGTTAATCCATGACTCTGATGGGGGTGGGAATTTGAGGGGGCCACAGCCCAGGCCCTGAAAGAGTCCAGGTTCCCTGAACATGTTTGGGGCCCACGTTGTGGCCCCTCCAAAATTCCCTACTGCGCCATATATTACCATAGGCTAGGCCAAACTAGCCTAAATCTAGGGCCCCACGGTAGCGGAACGATGTTGCCCAGGGGCACCAAACTTGGTATAGGGTTACTAGAGGACCCCCAGGGGCCACAAAATTTTTTTGGGGCCAATGCTTAATTTTCATGAGGACCTTCATGGGGGTGGAATTTGCCCAACCACCGCAGGACATAGGAACTGCAGAGCCAGGCTCTGCAAATATTGTTAAATAGCTAAGAGTCCAGAGATTCCTGCAGTACTCACCAATCCCCACTCCGCATTAGTGGCCGAGGGCCACACACTCCCAAGGGGCCCCCTAAAAAGCTGACCATAAAACTTCAGGCTAGCGACCTCAAAAATGTAGAGGTGTTAAAGGAAGACCTTCCCTACCTCTGGGCCTCTGGACTAATTTGGGGCCCGATCTGTGGCCCCTCAAATTCCTGATCGCGGCTGCACCATAGATTAACATAATGGGCCAGGCTAGCTTAAATGTAGGGCCCTGTGGTAGCCGAACCACGGTGCTCAGGGGCACCAAATTTGGCACATACATTTGTTTGGGGCCAATGCTTTATTTTCACAGGGACCTGCATTGGGGTAGACTTTAGCTGACCACCGCAGAATAGTCCAATGGTATCCAGCACTCCCTGCTGTGCCGTATGGCCCGGGGGCCACATACTCTCAAGGGGCCCTAGAAAAAGTTGATCAGGAAATTTTGAGCTAACAAACCCCAAAATGTTTGGGGTGGTAAAGGAAGGACCCCCCTACCTCTGGGCCAAATATGGCCCCCGGACTCATTTGGGGTCCGAGCTGTAGCCCCTCAAATTCCCAGACTAAGACTCTGCCATAGATTAACATAGCAGGCCAAGCTTCTATAAATGTAGAGCCCAAACCACGGGGGTTCAGGGCACCATACTTGGCAAACTTATACTAGAGGACCTCCAGTAGCCACACACATTTTTTGGGGGCAATGCCTAATTTTCACAGAGACTGGCATTGTGATCGAGTTTGGCCAAATATTGCAGAACATAAGTAATGCAAAGCCCGCTTTACGGGTAATATCGGATAGCTAAGACTATGGGGATTAAGTACTTGTCGACCAGGGCATAGCCCAATGATGGCTACAGCGTGGTCGGCCTATTCTGGGAGGGCGTACAGAGACATCCGAATCGCGCTTCCCACGGATTGTGTTAAAGGGCCAACGACAGGGGCCATTTACCATGTGATCGCTCCATCCAATGACAGAGCGATCATTTGTCAACAGAACGCTGCATGTCTGGTTTAGCTCTCTCTTCGCACGCTGTACACACCAATGGGCACCGCCCCTACCTCATCCATGCCCATCTCTGCCTCATCCATGCCCATCTCTGCCCTATTTATGCCCACCTGTGTCTCATGCCCATCTGTGTCTAAATCATGCCAATGAGTGCCTCCTCATTTGTGCCTCATCAGTGTGTCCCTCATCATGCAGCCTGTATCCCCCTGTCATTCAGCCTCTTTCCCCGCCGTCATTCAGCCCCTGTCCCTGCCGTCTTCCACCCTGTGTCCCCGCCGTCATGCAGTTCATGTCCCCCCGCCGTAATTTGGCCTGTGTCGGTGCCTCCGTCAGAGTCCTCCTTTACATCCAGTGTGTCTCTGTCAGAGTCCTCCTTTACATCCAGTGTGTCCCTGTCAGAGTCCTCCTTTACATCCAGTGTGTCCCTGTCAGAGTCCTCCTTTACATCTAGTGCTTCCCTATCAAAGTCCCCCTTTACATCAGTGTCCCAGTCAGAGTCCCCCTTTACATCAGTGTCCCCGTCAGAGTTCCCCTTTACATCAGTGTCCCCGTCAGAGTCCCCCTTTACATCCAGTGTCCCCGTTAGAGTCCTCCTTTACATCAGTGTCCCCGTCAGAGTTCCCCTTTACATCAGTGTCCCCGTCAGAGTCCCCCTTTACATCCAGTGTCCCCGTCAGAGTCCCCCTTTACATCCAGTGTCCCCGTTAGAGTCCTCCTTTACATCAGTGTCCCTATCAGAGTGCCCCGTTATGTGTCCCAGTCACATAGCTCCTTTATGACCCACGGTCAGAGTGCCCTTTTATTATTGCAGTCAGCGTGCCCCTTTAGTATTTCAGAGTGCCCCTTTAATGTGTCCCATATGAGTACTGATCATAGTATTTCAGAGTGCCCCTTTAATGTGTGCCATATGAGTTATATATAGCTATATATATATATAGTAACTATCTATATATATATATATATATATATACTATATATATATATATATATATATATATACACACTATATATATATATATATATATATATATATATACTATATATATATATATATATATATATATATATATATATATATATATATACACATACTATATATAGTATATATATATATATATATATATATATATATATATATATATATATATAAATATACTATACTATATATATACTATAATATACTATATGAGTACTGATCATAGTATTTCAGGGTGCCCCTTTAATGAGTTATATATAGCTATATATAGTAACTATATATATATATATATATATATATATATATATATATATATATATATATATATAGTATATATATATACACTATATATATATATATATATATAGTATATGTATATATATATATATATATACATACAATATATAGTATATATATATAATATATATATATATATATACTATACTATATATATATACTATAATATACTATACTACTATAATATATATAATATAATATACTATATATAGTATATGTATAGTATATATATAGTATAGTGTATATATATATATATATATATATATATATATATATACACTATATATACTATAATATACTATATAATATACTATACTACTATAATATATATATATATATAATATAATATACTATATATATATATATATATATATATATATATATATATATATATATATATATATACACACACTATATATATATATATATACTATATATATATATATATATACTATATATATATATATATATATATATATATATATATATATATATATATATATATATATATATTATATACACTATATATATATACTATATATATATATATATATATATATATATATATATATATATATATATATATATATATATATACTATATATATATATATAAAACTATATATATATATATATATATATATATATATATATATATATATATATATATATATATATATATATATATATATATATATATATATATATATATATATATATATATATATATATTAGTTACATATAGCGAGTTAGAATGTTCATATGTGTAATCATCGTACAGAGCGAGTCAGAATCTGACATTAGATTCTTCCCCGCTCTGTCTCTCGTCGGATTGTGCCCCCGACGGACTGCGCACGCGCCAACCCCAGCCGACCAGCTGTTCTGACAGGGTGACGTCACTTACGGAGCATGCGCAGTCCGACCCGGGCATTATCCGACGGAGGGCATTCCTCGACACGACACCGCGTCTTCCAGCCTGTGGAGAGAACGAAAGTTCAGCATTTGTGATTGGACGAGTTTAGGATGATACATTGTTTATGTTATGTAACCTCCTCACTCTCTGATCCAGTCATTCTTTTCTTGGAAACAAAACAAAGATGTATCAATTTATAATTACATATCAATATATACAGTAAATACATATCAATATCAAACACATATCAATATCCAATATTTATCAATATATAAATGCATATAAATATCCAATACCTATCAATATATATAAATACACATCAGTATCAAACATGTATCAATATATAAACAATTATCAATATCAAACACATATCAATATCCAATATGTATCATTATATAAATGCATATAAATATCCAATACCTATCAATAAATATAAATATATATATCAATATCCAATACATATAATGTGTTATGGTTGGATGAGGAAGGATTGGGACAGGAGGAAGAAGTAGATTTTGGAGGTCGGTATTGATCAATCAGTCCATATTGATGATTGTAATAAAATCTGCAGATTACTAACTTCTGAGCCCACCCCTCCCCCTCCCCCTCCAGGATAACAGCAATGCATGCTGGGGCTCCGCACAGGTGGGCTCATCAGTGCCTCATCCAGCCAGCCTGTGAGGAGATGTGGAAATCCTGTCTTGCAGAGGAGGACGTGGGAATCCTGACCTGCGGAGGATGAGGAGGAGGAGGAGGAGGTGATCCTGTCCTGCAAAGGAGGAGGAGGAGGAGGAGGAGGTGAGAATCCTGTCCTGCAGAGGAGGAGGAGGGATAGGCTGGTGTTGGGCGGGCTATATTAGGGTTAGGCTGCTGTTGGGGGGGGGGGGGGGGCTATATTAGGGTTAGGCTGCTGTTGGGGGGGGGGGCTATATTAGGGTTAGGCTGCTGTTGGGGGGGGGGCTATATTAGGGTTAGGCTGCTGTTGGGGGGGGGGGCTATATTAGGGTTAGGCTGCTGTTGGGGGGGGGGGGGGGCTATATTAGGGTTAGGCTGGTGTTGGGAGGAGGGCTATATTAGGGTTAGGCTGGTGTCAGGGTGAGGGGTGGGGCTATTCAAGGATTAGGCTGGTGTCAGGTGGGGGCTATATTAGGGTTAGGCTGGTGTCCGGGGTTATATTAGGGTTAGGCTCATGTTGTGTGTGTGGGGCCTATATTAGAGATGGGCTGGTGTCAGGGGGGCTATATATGGGTTAGGCTGAGGTTGGGGGGGGTATATTAGGGTTAGGCTCATGCTTGGAGGGGGGGGTTGACTATATCAGGGTTAGGCTGGTGTCAGGGTGGGGGGCTATATTAAGATTAGGCTTTTGTCAGGGTGGGGGGAGGGGGCTATATTAGGGTTAGGCTGGTGTCAGGTTGAGGGGAGGGCTAAATTAGGGTTAGGCTGGTGTCAGGTTAAGGGGGGGCTAAATTAGGGTTAAGCTGGTGTTGTCAGGGGGGCTATATTAGGGTTAGGCTGGTGTCAAGGTGGCTATATTAGGGTTAGACTCATGTCGTGAGGGGGTCTATATTAGGGAGGGGCTGGTGTCGGGGGGGGGGGCTATATTAGGGTTAGGCTCGTGTCAGGTTGGGCGGGCTATATTAGGGATAGGCTGGTGTCAGGTGGGGAGGGCTATATTAAGGTTAGGCTGGTGTCAGGGTGGGGGGGGGGGGCTATATTAGGGTTAGGCTGGTGTTGGGAGGAGGGCTATATTAGGGTTAGGCTGGTGTTGGGAGGAGGGCTATATTAGGGTTAGGCTGGTGTCAGGGTGAGGGGTGGGGCTATTTAAGGATTAGGCTGGTGTCAGGTGGGGGCTATATTAGGGTTAGGCTGGTGTCGGGGGTTTTATTAGGGTTAGGCTCATGTTTTTTTGGGGGGGCTATATTAGAGATGGGCTGGTGTCAGGGGGGCTATATATGGGTTAGGCTGAGGTTGGGGGGGGGGGGCTATATTAGGGTTAGGCTCGTGCTTGGAGGGGGGGGGGTTTACTATATCAGGGTTAGGCTGGTGTCAGGGTGGGGGGCTATATTAAGATTAGGCTTTTGTCAGGGTGGGGGGAGGGGGCTATATTAGGGTTAGGCTGGTGTCAGGTTGAGGGGAGGGCTAAATTAGGATTAGGCTGGTGTCAGGTTGAGGGGGGGGCTAAATTAGGGTTAAGCTGGTGTTGTCAGGGGGGGGCTATATTAGGGTTAGGCTGGTGTCAGGTTGAGGGGGGGGGGCTAAATTAGGGTTAAGCTGGTGTTGTCAGGGGGGGGCTATATTAGGATTAGGCTGGTGTCAGGGTGGCTATATTAGGGTTAGGCTCATGTCGTGAGGGGGGGGCTATATTAGGGCTAGGCTCGTGTCAGGGTGGGCAGGCTATATTAGGGTTAGGCTGGTGTTGTGAGGGGGGCTATATTAGGGTTAGGCTGGTGTCGTGAGGGGGGGCTATATTAGAATTAAGCTCATGTCGGGAGGGGGGGCTATATTAGGATTAAGCTCATGTCGGGAGGGGGGGCTATATTAGGGATGGGCTGGTGTTGGGGGGGGGGGGCTATATTAGGGTTAGGCTGGTGTCATTGTGGAGGGGCTATATTAAGGTTAGGCTGGTGTCAGGGTGGGGGTGTCTATATTAGGGATAGGCTGGTGTCAGGGGGGCTATATTAGGGTTAGGCTGGTGTCAGGGTGGGGGTGGCTATATTAGGGATAGGCTGGTGTCGGGTGGGGGGCTATATTAGGGTTAGGCTGGTGTTGGGGGGTTATATTAGGGTTAGGCTTGTGTCGTGGGGGGGGGGGCTATAGTAGGGATGGGCTGGTGTCGGGGGACTATATTAGGGTTAGGCTGGTGTTGGGGGGTTATATTAGGGTTAGGCTCGTGTCGTGGGGGGGGGGGCTATAGTAGGGATGGGCTGGTGTCGGGGGACTATATTAGGGTTAGGCTGGTGTTGGGAGGGGGGGTTGACTATATCAGGGTTAGGCTGGTGTCAGAGTGGGGCTATATTAGGGTTAGGCTAGTGTCAGGGTGAGGGCGGGCTATATTAGGGTTAGACTGGTGTCAGGGTTGGGGGGGCTAAATTAGTGTTAGGCTGGTGTCGTGAGGGGGGGCTATATTAGTGATAGGCTGGTGTCGGGTGGGGGGGGGGCTATATTAGGGTTAGGCTGGTGAAGGGGGGGGGATAAACTAGGCTGGTGTCGTAAGGGGGGCTAATTTAGGATTAGGCTCATGTCGTGAGGGGGTGTCTATATTAGGGTTAGGCTGGTGTCAGGGTGGCTATATTAGGGTTAGGCTGGTGTCGTGAGGGGGGGGGCTATATTAGGGATGAGCTGGTTTCGGGGGGCTATATTAGGGTTAGGCTGGTGTCAGGATGGGGGGAGCTATTTTAGGGTTAGACTGGTGTCAGGGTGGGGGGCTATATTAGGGCTAGGCTGGTGTCGGGAGGGGGGGGGCAATATTAGGGTTAGGCTGGTGTCAGGGTGGGGGGGCTATTTTAGGGTAAGGCTGGTGTTGGGGGGGGGGGGGGGGATATTTTAGGGTCGGGTTGGTGTTGGGGGGGGGGGGGGCTATATTAGGTTTAGGCTGGTGTCGCGGGGGGACAATATTAGGGTTAGATTGGTGTCAGGGTGGAGGGGGGGCTATTTTAGGTTTAGGCAGGTGTTGGGGGGATATATTAAGGTTAGGTGGGTGTTGGGGGGGCTATATTAGGGTTAGGCAGGTGACAGGAGGGGGGGGGCTATATTAGCGTTAGGCTGGTGTCAGGGTGGGGGTGGAGCTATATTAGGGTTAGGCTGGTGTTTGATGGGGCTATATTAGGGTTAAGCTGGTGTCAGGGTGGGGGGGGGGCTATTTTAGGGTTAGGCTCGTGTCGTGGGGTCTATGTTTGGCATGGTGTCAGGGTGGGGGGGCTATAATAGGGTTAGGCTGGTGTTGAGGGGGGGGGGGGGCTATATTAAGGTTAGGCTGGTGTCAGGGTGGGGGGGGGGCTATATTAGGGTTAGGCTGGTGTTGGGGGGGGGGCTATATTAAGGTTAGGCTGGTGTCTGGGTGGGGCTATGTTTGGGTTAGGTTGGTGTTGGGGGGCTATATTAGGGTTAGGCTGGTGTCGGGGTGGGGGGGCAATAATAGGGTTAGGCTGGTGTTGGGGGGGCTTTATTAAGGTTAGGCTGGTGTCAGGGTGGGGGTGGGGCTATATCTGGGTTAGGTTGGTGTCGGGGGGGCTATATTATGGTTAGGCTGGTGTCAGGGTGGGGGGGCTATATTAGGGTTAGGCTGGTGTTGGGGGGCTATATTAAGGTTAGGCTTGTGTCAGGGTGGGGCTATGTTTGGGTTAGGTTGGTGTCGGGGGGGCTATATTAGGGTTAGGCGGGTGTCAGGGTGGGGGGGCGATAGTAGGGTTAGGCTGGTGTCGGGGGGCTATTTTTGGGTTAGGCTCGTGTCGTGAGAGGGGACTATATTAGAGAGATTAGGCTGGTGTCGGGTGGGGAGGGGGCTATAGTAGGTATGGGCTGGTGTCCGGGGGATTAGGATTAGTCTGGTGTCAGGGTGGGGGTGGCTATGTTAGGGTTAGGCTGGTGTTTGGGAGGGGAATATTAGGCTTATGCTGGTGTCTGGGTGGGGGGGGGAGCTATTTTAGGGTTAAGCTGGTGTCAGGGTGGGGTTCGCTATATTAGGGTTAGGTTAGTGTCGGGGGGATTATTAGAGTTAGGCTGGTGTCTGGGTGGGGGGGGGGGGGGAGTTAGGCTCGTGTTGGGGGTGTATATTAGGGTTAGGTTGGTGTTGGGGGGGCTATATTAGGGTTAGGCTGGTGTCGGGAGGGGGGCTATATTAGTGTTAGGCTGGTGTTGGGGGGGGCTATATTAGGGTTAGGCTGGTGTCGGGAGGGGGGCTATATTAGTGTTAGGCTGGTGTTGGGGGGCCTATATTAGGGTTAGGCTCGTGTCGTGAGGGGGAGTGGGGGCTATATCAGGGATGGGCTGGTGTCGTGTGGAGGCTATATAAGGGTTAGGCTGGTGTCAGGGTGGGGGGGGGCAATAATAGGGTTAGGATGGTGTTGGGGGAGCTTTATTAAGGTTAGGCTGGTGTCAGGGTGGGTGTGGGGCTATATTAGGGCTAGGTTGGTGTCAGGAGGTTCTATATTAGGGTTAGGCTGGTGTCAGTGTGTGGGGGCTTTATTAGGTTTAGGCTGGTGTCTGGGGGGGCTTTATTAGGGTTAGGCTCGTGTTGTGAGGGGGGGGGGCTATATAAGGGAGAGGCTGGTGTTGGGTGGGGGCTATATAAGGGTTAGGCTAGTGTCAGGGAGGGGGGCTATGTTAGGGTTAGGCTGGTGTCAGGGTGGGGGGGGGCTTTTTTAGGGTTAGGCTGGTGTTGGGGGGGGGGGGGATATATTTGGGTTTGGCCAGTGTCAGGCTGGGTGGGGGGGGGGGCTATATTAGGGTTAGGCTGGTGTCATGGCTATATTAAGGTTAGGCTGGTGTCATAGTGGGGGGCTATATTAGGGTTAGGCTGGTGTCAGGGTGGGGGGGGGGCTTTTTTAGGGTTAGGCTGGTGTTGGGGGGGGGGGATATATTTGGGTTTGGCCAGTGTCAGGCTGGGTGGGGGGGGGGGGCTATATTAGGGTTAGGCTGGTGTCATGGCTATATTAAGGTTAGGCTGGTGTCAGGGTGGGGGGCTATATTAGGGTTAGGCTGGTTTTGGAGGAGGGGGCTATATTAGGGTTAGGCTGGTTTTGGGGTAGAGGGGTTATATTAGGGTTAGTTTGGTGTAAAGGTGGGTGGGGGGGCTATATTAGGGTTAGTCTGGTGTCAGGGTGAGTGGGGGGGGGCTATATTCGGGTTAGGCTGGTGTCGGGGAGCTATATTAGGATTAGGCTAATGTCGGGGGGGGGGGGGCTATATTAGGGTTAGGCTGGTGTAAGGGTGAGGGGGCTATATTAGGGTTAGGCTGGTGTTAGGGGGGGGGCTATATTAGAGTTAGGCTGGTTTTGGGGTAGAGGGGTTATATTAGGGTTAGTTTAGTGTAAAGGTGGGTGGGGGGCTATATTAGGGTTAGTCTGGTGTCAGGGTGAGTGGGGGGGGGGGCTATATTCGGGTTAGGCTGGTGTCGAGGAGCTATATTAGAATTAGGCTAATGTCGGGGGGGGGGCTATATTAGGGTTAGGCTGGTGTAAGGGCGGAGGGGGGCTATATTAGGGCTAGTCTGGTGTCAGGGTGGTATTTTAGAGCTAGTCTGGTGTCAAGGTGGGTGTGGGGGGGGGGGGTATTTTAGAGCTAGGCTGGTGTCAGGGTGGAAGGGCTATATTAGGGTTAGGCAGATGTGGGGGGGGGGGGGTTGTTTCTATATTAGGGTTAGGCTGGTGTCGGGAGAGGGGGCTATATTAGGGTTAGGCTGGTGTTGGGAGTGGTAGTGGCTATATTAAGGTTAGGCTGGTGTCAGGGTGGGGGTCTATATCAGGGTTAGGCTGGTTTTGGGGGGGGGGGGGGCTATATTAGGGCTAGTCTGGTGTCAGGGTGGTGGGGGGG
This sequence comes from Pelophylax lessonae, assembly GCF_965119305.1. NCBI lineage: Eukaryota > Metazoa > Chordata > Amphibia > Anura > Ranidae > Pelophylax > Pelophylax lessonae. The sequence continues at coordinate 1,135,970 of NC_138777.1, forward strand.
TATTTTAGATTTGGATGGAGAGGTGTAGAGAGAGGAGAGGAGTAGACGGATGAGGGAATGGAGTGGTGTGAAGGGATGGAGAAAGGAGAGGAGTGGAGGAGTAGAGGAGTGGAGGGAGGAGAGAAGTATAGGGATGGAGGGGAGAGAGGAGTAGACGGATGAGGGGATGGAGAGGTGGAGAGGAGGGAGAGGTGTAGAGGGATGGAGGAAGGAGAGGGATGGAGGGAGGAGAGGAGTATAGGAGTGGAGGGAGGAGAGGAGTATAAGGATGGAGGGAGGAGAGGAGTAGATGGATGAGGGGATGGAGAGGTGGGGAGGTGGAGAGGAGGGAGAGGAGTAGAGGGATGGAGGAAGGAGAGGAGTGGAGGGAGGAGAGGAGTATAGGGATGGAGGGGGGAGAGGAGGGAGAGGAGGTATAAAGGGATGGAGGGAGGAGAGGAGTGGAGGGAGGAGAGGTGTATAGGGATGGAGGGGGGAGAGGAGTAGGCGGATGAGGGGATGGAGAGGTGGAGAGGAGGGAGAGGAGGGAGAGGTGTAGAGGGATGGAGGAAGGAGAGGAGTGGAGGGAGGAGAGGAGTATAGGGATGGAGGGAGGAGAAGAGTATAGGGATGGAGGGGGGAGAGGAGGGAGAGGAGGTGTGGGTGTGAGGATTTGGATGGAGAGAAGGAGAGTGGAGGGAAAGAACCCACAATGCAATCTCCTAATTTATGAGATTTTTTGGAAAGATGAACTGTCTGAGTTGCCTGCAGCACACTGGACATGGTGGAATCTGATTGGGTGATGATGTTCAGCAGATTGCAGAGATCTTCTTGCAGACACTTTGATAAATGAGGATGGGGTGTGCACAGAGGACTCCAAGCCTGCACTGTGCTGACAGATCCAAGCTAAACAGAGGGGGGCAGTGAGCTATAGGCTGTGTATATAATGCTGGCTCTATAGTGCGGGGGGCAGGGTGGGGAGATGAATGCCCCCTTTATATTCCCCCACAGCCCCCACTGTTATCACACATCATTTCATCGGCCCCGCCTGCCTTTTACCTGTGTCCCCATCCCTGTCCCCGGAGTACCGTACACCTACCTGCCATTACAGGTACACAGGTACACCACTCTCCTACATCCCAGACTCACAGCAATGTGGATGCCGGATCTCAGACTATGACCTGATGGGGTTTTTTTGCTATGGGTTACCACATGTTGCTCAGCCATGCAGATCATAGAAATGTCTCTCACTGATTGGATGACAGTTACACCTGGTTGCTATGGGTTACTCCCAGAAAGCTTTGTGTCTGTGTGACAGGTGGGAAACTTAAAGGAATCTGATTGGCTCATTCAGAAACAAGAAGTTTTTGAACTCTCCACCATGGAGCCCACCATGTCCTGATATAAACTCTGGAGTTGAACTTTTTCCAATGACACATCATGTCACCTAACAAACACGGATCAGCTTAATTGATACCTGCCACAAAGATGAAGGATGGTGCTCCAGGTGCGGTCACCCAGAGCAACAAGTCATGGTCCATCTTGTGATATTTCAGGTACTTGGCATTCCCCAGGACCTCTTCGGCTGCACAAAGACATCCCTCCATCACAGGAGGGGCCCCTCTCTATGGAAGATTTGTATACATATTCATATTCATTAATTACTATGGCCGCCATATTTATGGGGTCATCCAGCAGGGGGGAGCAAGTGGCTGCCACCATTATGAGAAGTCAGGACCCCCAACCTGCACACTTGGCTTACCTTTAAAGGTGAACTCCAGCAGATATAAAAGGGGTGGGGTTAAGGGTTGGGGTTAGGGCTAGGGCTTCTTAGTGTTAGGGAAAATAGGTTAGCATTAGGGCTAAGGCTGGGGTGGCTAGGGTTAAAGTGTTAGTGCTTGGGTTGGGGTTAGGGTTGGGTTAGGAGTTAGGGCTCGGAGTTCCTAGGGTTAGGGTTAAGGAGTTAGAGTTGGGTTAGGGAAAGAGGTTCTTAGGGTTAGGGTTGGGTTAGGGATAGGGGTTGTTAGGGTTAAGGGGTTAGGAGTTGGGGATAGGTTAGGGGTTAGGATAAAGGCTTCTTAGGTTCTTATGATTAGGGCGAAGGATAGGGTTACATACTGTAGTTACATAGTTAGTCAGGTTGAAAAAAGATTTAAGTCCATGTGGCTCAACCAATAAAAAACAGTAAAGAAAACCCAACCATACAATCCAGTGGCGGCTGGTGCTCAAAATTTGGGGGGGGGGGGGGGGGGAGGGGCGCAAAAAGAAAAATGTAATAGGTATTGCTTTGCGGCAAAAAACGCGGTAAAAAATTGCGTGACTTTGAGGTCATGGTACAGGCATGGCACAGGTGATGGTACAGGCATGGCACAGATGATGGTACAGGCATGGCACAGGTGATGGTACAGGCATGGCACAGATGATGGTATAGGCATGGCACAGGTGATGGTATAGGCATGGCACAGATGATGGTATAGGCATGGCACAGGTGATGGTATAGGCATGCCACAGATGATGGTATAGGCATGGCACAGGTGATGGTATAGGCATGGCACAGGTGATGGTACAGGCATGTCACAGGTCATGGTACAGGAGATGGTACAGGCATGGCACAGATGATGGCACAGGTGATGGTACAGGCATGGCGCAGATGATGGTATAGGCATGGCACAGGTGATGGTATAGGCATGGCACAGGTGATGGTACAGGCATGGCACAGATGATGGTATAGGCATGGCACAGGTGATGGTATAGGCATGGCACAGGTGATGGTACAGGCATGTCACAGGTCATGGTACAGGAGATGGTATAGGCATGGCACAGGTCATGGTAAGGGCATGGCACAGGTCATGGTACAGGCATGGCACAGATGATGGTATAGGCATGACACAGGTCATGGTACAGGCATGTCACAGGTCATGGTAAGGGCATGGCACAGGTGATGGTACAGGCATGTCACAGGTGATGGTATAGGCATGTCACAGGTGATGGTATAGGCATGTCACAGGTCATGGTAAGGGCATGTCACAGGTCATGGTACACAGGTACAGGCATGTCACAGGTCATGTCACAGGTATATCACAGGCATGTCACGGGTCATGGTACAGGCATGTCACAGGTCATGTGACAGGTCATGTCACAGGTCATGTCACAGTCACAGGTCATGTCACTGTCACAGGTCATGTCACAGCCACAGGTCATGTCACAGGTCATGTCACAGTCACAGGTCATGTCACTGTCACACGTCATGTCACAGTCACAGGTCATGTCACAGGTCATGTCACTGTCACAGGTCATGTCACAGTCACAGATCATGTCAAAGTCACAGTCACAGACCATGTCACAGTCACAGGTCATGTCCCAGTCACAGGTCATGTCACAGTCACAGGTCATGTCACAGTCACCTGTCACAGTCACAGGTCATGTCACAGTCACAGGTCATGTCACAGTCACAGATCATGTCACAGTCACCTGTCACAGTCACAGGTCATGTCACAGTCACAGGTCATGTCACTGTCACAGGTCATGTCACAGTCACAGATCATGTCACAGTCACAGGTCATGTCACAGTCACAGGTCATGACACAGTCACAGGTCATGTCAAAGTCACAGTCACAGGTCATGTCACAGTCACAGGTCATGTCACAGTCACCTGTCACAGTCACAGGTCATGTCACAGTCACAGGTCATGTCACAGTCACAGATCATGTCACAGTCACCTGTCACAGTCACAGGTCATGTCACAGTCACAGGTCATGTCACAGTCACAGTCACAGGTCATGTCACAGTCACAGGTCATGTCACTGTCACAGGTCATGTCACAGTCACAGGTCATGTCACAGTCACAGATCATGTCACAGTCACAGGTCATGACACAGTCACAGGTCATGTCAAAGTCACAGTCACAGATCATGTCACAGTCACAGGTCATGTCCCAGTCACAGGTCATGTCACAGTCACAGGTCATGTCACAGTCACAGATCATGTCACAGTCACCTGTCACAGTCACAGGTCATGTCACAGTCACAGGTCATGTCACAGTCACAGTCACAGGTCATGTCACAGTCACAGGTCATGTCACTGTCACAGGTCATGTCACAGTCACAGGTCATGTCACAGTCACAGATCATGTCACAGTCACAGGTCATGACACAGTCACAGGTCATGTCAAAGTCACAGTCACAGGTCATGTCACAGTCACAGGTCATGTCCCAGTCACAGGTCATGTCACAGTCACAGGTCATGTCATCGCGCTGCAGCGGCTTCAATCACTTACCTTCTCTCCTGGGCTGCCTGCAAGACATCCACAGCGCACTGCTCCTCTCCTAGAGTCCTCTTCTTCCTTCTTCTGACGGCGGCCGCAGCGGGAACCGGTCTGGCGGGAAGGCGACGTCCACGAGTCCTCCTCTCCTCGAGTCCTCTGAGCCTTCTCTCTTCTTCTGAGTTCTCCTGACGGCGGCGGGCCGGGCAGGCAAACCACAGATGTCCAGCGGGAAGGAGATCAGGCGGTCATGGTGAGTGACTGAGGCACGCACCGGCACCGCCCCCAATGACGTCAGCGGGGTCAGGATGTTGTGAATGATGATTGGTCCAGGCTGGAGTCTGGACCAATCACAGCCAGGACATCGCAAAAGTGGGGAGTGTCGGGGCACATTGCTCTGCGCCCTGCTGACCCCCAGAAGGCTGCCAATCGGCGCCTCTGCCCGCTGCATGTGGGGTGGAAAACCCCACTCCCCCCCCGTAGCCACCACTAAGTCCGGCGCCCCTAGTGGGCTCAAAATTGAAAAAAAAATTTAAATCTTTTTTTAATCTTTTTTTTTTTGGGTGGGGCGGTGCCCCTGCACCCCCTATACACAGGCCGCCACTGATACAATCCCATATACACAATCCCATAACCGCAGGTGATCCAGAGGAAGGTGAAAATCCCCAGCAAAGCATGATCCAATTTACTGCAGCAGGGGGAAAGAAAACCTTCCTGATCCCCCCCGAGAGGCAATCAGATATTCCCTGGATCAACTTTACCTATAAATATTAGAATTCAATCATATTATGTACACCCAGGAACGAATCAAGATCTTTTCAAAGCAATCTAGTGAGCCAGCCAGAACCACCTCTGGAGGGAGTCTATTCCACATTTTCACAGCTCTTACTGTGAAAAAACCTTTCCGTATTTGGAGATAAACTCTCTTTTCCTCCAGACATAAAGAGCGCCCCCTTGTCCTCTGTGATGAGCTTAAATTGAATTTCACGATATGGACCCCTTATGTATTTATACATGGTGATTATATCCCCCCTTATGTATTTATACATGGAGATCATATCCCCCCTTATGTATTTATACATGGAGATCATATCCCCCTTATGTATTTATACATGGAGATCATATCCCCCTTATGTATTTATACATGGAGATCATATCCCCTCTTATGTATTTATACATGGAGATCATATCCCCCCTTATGTATTTATGCATGGTGATCATATCCCCCCCTTATGTATTTATACATGGAGATCATATCCCCCCTTATGTATTTATACATGGTGATCACATCCCCCCTTATGTATTTATTCATGGTGATCATATCCCCCCTTATGTATTTATACATGGTGATCATATCCCCCCTTATCTATTTATACATGGAGATCATATCCCCTCTTATGTATTTATACATGGAGATCATATCCCCCCTTATGTATTTATACATGGTGATCACATCCCCCCTTATGTATTTATTCATGGTGATCATATCCCCCCTTATGTATTTATACATGGTGATCATATCCCCCCTTATCTATTTATACATGGAGATCATATCCCCCCCTTATGTATTTATACATGGAGATCATATCCCCCCTTATGTATTTATACATGGTGATCATATCCCCCCTTATCTATTTATACATGGTGATCATATCCCCCCTTATCTATTTATACATGGTGATCATATCCCCCCCTTTAATCCCCTCTTCTCAAGACAGAATAAATTCAGTTCCTCTAATCTCTCCTCATACCCCAGCTCCTCCATGCCTCTTATCAGTTTGGTTGTCCTTCTCTGCACTTTCTCCAGTTCCCTGATATCCTTTGACATTATTGGGGGTAAGGGATAATATAAAGGGGATGGGAGGGAAGTCCAGAGACATTATCAGGGGTAAGGGGGATGGGAGGGGAGTCCGGGGACATTATCGGGGGTAAGGGGTAATATAAAGGGGATGGGAGGGGAGTTGGGGGACATTATCGGGGTAAGGGGTAATATAAAGGGTATGGGAGGGGGGTCCGGGGGCATTATTTGGGGTAAGGGGTAATATAAAGGGGGTGGGAGGAGATTCGGGGGACATTATTGGGGGTAAGGGGTAATATAAAGGGGATGGGGGGGATTCAGGGGACATTATTGGGGGTAAGGGGTAATATAAAGGGTATGGGAGGGGGGTTCGGGGGCATTATTTGGGGTAAGGGGTAATATAAAAGGGGTGGGAGGAGATTCGGGGGACATTATTGGGGGTAAGGGGTAATATAAAGGGGATGGGGGGATTCAGGGGACATTATTGGGGGTAAGGGGTAATATAAAGGGGATGGGAGGGGATGCAGGGGATATTATTGGGGGTAAGGGGTAATATAAAGGGGATGGGGGGGATTCAGGGGACATTATTGGGGGTAAGGGGTAATATAAAGGGGATGGGGGGGATTCAGGGGATATTATTGGGGGTAGGGGATAATGGGGGAGGGGATGATATATTCCTCCTGTGTGTTGAGGTTCATGTCTCTGCCCCCCCCCCTTCATTTTAGGCCCCTACATATTACAATCTGTATTCTGATCAGTTATATCGATCTCTTCAATTATTTTTTATACTGATCGTAGGTGGATCGGAGATGGAATCACCTTATTGATGATCTGATTGTATAAATCGATGACACAATACACATCTGATGAGTTCCTTCCGATAATTATCTTGCTACAGATGACATCGCACAGATCTGGGGGGTATTTGGGGCTTTTATTGCATTGGGACGATTTGTACAATTTATCGGCAGAGGGAATCTTTCGATCTTTAGACATAATAGTTTATGATAATCAATAATCTGTGGATATATTTTCTTTCCAATATCGCGATTTTTCTGCAGAATTATCGGCGGATTTATCATCTGCACAATTATCGGAAGATTCGGATTTATTGGCTGGAAGTCCATTTTATTGATTTCATATCGATCACGGCGGACCGATTGAATTTTATTGTTGCATTCGATTATGTCGTATTTTTGTATCATTTTTCTGTATATAATAATGAACGATCACATTTTATAATATGAACGATATTTTATCGCTTCCTCCTGGATCGCTCGCTAAGCACATCCCCCCCATAGCCCCCCCTGCGATCGGTAGACACATCGGGCCCCCCTTCCCCCCCTTAGATCGGATAGATGTCCCATCGGGGCCGATATTTCGTTGTGATATAAATAGATGTGTCGGTCGGTGATCCCCGCAGATCGCACAGATGGTGTGTGGGGGTGTTAGCCCGATCAGGCTCCTCCCTATTGTCACCAGGAGCTGTACTCCGCCATTGTCTATGTTGTCTTCCCAACACACACATGACGATCTGCCGGAGCTCTCTAGGTGAGTCGGACACATCGAATGTTTATTGTATGATCGGGGAGATCGGGTCGGGCGATGGACGATACATGTGAGTTACAGACAAGGATTTTGTTTGCTCCGACAATTTGTAGAAATCGTATCTTAGTAAATCGTACAGACAGCTGTGATGAATTGCATTATATCGTGACATGAGGAGGTGGTCGGACGATGAGATCTGCTCCTCTATGTATACATTGTATGATTTCGTGTCATTATTAGGTTCTGCATATATCTACACGGGGTGGTCGGCCGATGAGATCGACTCCTCTATGTATATATTATAAATATAAGCAATACAAGAAGGGAGGATACAGAAGATGGAACTCTGAAATGAATGAGATCGGATTATTCATCTATAAATTGTGTTATCAGATCGATAAGATCAATAATACATAGAGAGTCCATACTGTGTACGATATGGTTGTACAATCTGTAGAGGTTTGTGTCCCTAGAAGTCAGAGCAGTGTGCGGTATATCGGTGTATATAGAGTTTATATTCCCGGGGATGTATATACAATGTATATAGTGTGTATGGTCGGTGTATATAGAGTGTGGGAAATCTAAATAATGTGTAATACATTGTGTACACCCCCTGGGGAGTATATACTGTCTGTACGGTGGGTATATATAGTGTGGGGTGTATATACTGTCTGTATGGTGGGTATATATAGTGTGGGGTGTATATACTGTCTGTATGGTGTATATATATATATATATAGTGTGGGGTATATATACTGTCTGTACTGTGGGTATATATAGTGTGGGGTGTATATACTGTCTGTACTGTGGGTATATATAGTGTGGGGTATATATACTGTCTGTATAGTGAGTATATATAGTGTGGGGTGTATATACTGTCTGTATGGTGTATATATATATAGTGTGGGGTGTATATACTGTCTGTACTGTGGGTATATATAGTGTGGGGTGTATATACAGTCTGTAAGTATATAGTGAGTATATATAGTGTGGAAAATATATATAATGTATAAGATGTATGTGTATTCCCTGGGATGTATATACAGTGTATAGGGGGTCTTTATAGTCGGTGTATATTTATTAGGATGTATATATAATCTATTCACTATCTATGGTTGATGTATATAGTATGGGATGTATATAGTGTCTGTATATTGTCTGATATGTATATATAATATATAGGATGTCTGTATGATTGGTGTATATTTATAAGAATGCATATACTGTCTGTATGGTGGGTATATATAGTGTGGGGTGTATATACTGTCTGTATGGTGGGTATATATAGTGTGGGGTGTATATACTGTCTGTATGGTGGGTATATATAGCGTGGGTGTATATACTGTCTGTATGATCAGTGTATATTCTCTGGAATGTATATACAATGTATATAATGCCTGTATGGTCGGTATATATAGTGTCTGTATGATCAGTATATATTCCCTGTGATGTATATACAATGTATGGGATGTCGGTATGGTCGGTGTATATGAGGATGTATATACAATGTATAGTTGGTGTATATTTATTAGGGTGTATATACAATGTATGGTCGGTGTATATTTATTAGGGTGTATATACAATGTACGGTCGGTGTATATTAGGGTGTATATACAGTGTATGGTCGGTGTATATTTATTAGGGTGTATATACAATGTATAGTTGGTGTATATTTATTAGGGTGTATATACAATGTACGGTCGGTGTATATTAGGGTGTATATACAGTGTATGGTCGGTGTATATTTATTAGGGTGTATATACAATGTATGGTCGGTGTATATTAGGGTGTATATACAATGTATGGTCGGTGTATATTTATTAGGTGTGTATACAATGTATGATCGGTGTATATTTATTAGGGTGTATATACAATGTATGGTCGGTGTATATTTATTAGGTGTGTATACAATGTATGATCGGTGTATATTTATTAGGTGTGTATACAATGTATGATCGGTGTATATTTATTAGGGTGTATATACAATGTATGGTCGGTGTATATTAGGGTGTATATACAATGTATGGTCGGTGTATATTTATTAGGGTGTGTATACAATGTATGGTCGGTGTATATTTATTAGGGTGTGTATACAATGTATGGTCGGTGTATATTTATTAGGGTGTATATACAATGTATGGTCGGTGTATATTAGGGTGTATATACAATGTATGGTCGGTGTATATTAGGGTGTATATACAATGTATGGTCGGTGTATATTAGGATGTATATACAATGTATGGTCGGTGTATATATACAATGTATGGTCGGTGTATATATACAATGTATATAGTGTATATTGTCTGTAAGGTAAGTTCTCCTTCTCTATAGACCATCGATGTGTGTATGGGGTGTTATATGTATGAAGGTGATCAGAATATATAATGAAGGTACAGCTCCGATCAGCCGGTATATATTGATCTATGATCGGACCGATCTATATATTGGATGAATAGATGGAGCAATCTGTAGAATAGTGGGAGTCTGTATACCTCACCTATACAATGCAGATATATACACACACCTGTAGACGATGTATATAGGGGGGGGGGGACACTCCAGGTATTTTCAGCCTATATGGGAAGATGCCAATCACCTGGCTGTGTGGAAGCTCCTCCCTCTGTATGCAGGGTAATGTATGGATTGCTGGCTCTCTATAGGTCAGTGGGAAGCTTTTTGCCCCCACAACTCTGAAGGTCAGGCAGTGCCTCCAGTGACCTGCAGGGGGCGGATTCCCCCCATGTTCCTGCACTGACAGCTGAGTGGAATGTACTCATTGTACAATGTGATGGATATATAATCTATATACAGAGGAGTGCATGGAGAGAGGAGTCAGGTGAGTGCAGAGACAGGAAACATGCAGCCACTTACCTGAGAGAGTTCTCCTGACTGCTGCTGGGATAACCCCCCCTCCCCCATTCCTTCACTCCCTCCTCCAATCCCCATCCCTCCTTCTCTCCTTCTTTCTCTTCTTCCCTCTCTCTTTCTCCTTCAATTTCATTTACTCCCTTTTACACCCTCCCCTGGATTTCTCTCCCCACACCTTTCTCCACCCCACCCCACTTTTTCTATCTCCTTCCCTCCTCCCCCCCCCCACTCCCCTATTTTCCTAATTTCTCCCCATACCTACTTCCCCCCTCCTATTTATTTATCACCTCTCTCCCCTACATTCCCCTCCTCCTCCCCCTCCTTTTCCTCTCACTCTGTTCACCCCTCTTTCTTTCATTGTATCATTGCCTCCCCTCTTCTTTTCTCTATCTCCCCTTTTTCCGCTCTCTCTGCCCCCCCCCCCATCTCATTTCTCTATTCTCTCTCCATTTCAGTCTTCTCTTTTCCCTCTTTTTCTATCTATCTCTGTCTTTCTCTCCCTCC
>NC_138777.1:1147127-1202127 GCF_965119305.1 Pelophylax lessonae
CACCCCCTCTTCCTCTCTCCTCTCTCCCTCTCCCCCTCTCTCTCTCTTCTCTCTCTCTCTCCCCCTCTCTCTCTCTCTCTCTCTCTCTTCTCTCTATCTCCCCCTCTCTCCATTCTCCCCCTATCTCCATTCTCCCTCTCTCTCTCTCCCCCTCTCTCTCTCCCCCTCTCTCCATTCTCCCCCCCCCCCCCTCCTTGCCCTGTCCTGGTGTGTGAGGAGTGATTATTGGGGGGCAGAGTGGGGGGTGGGTGCAGGTGTGTCAGTGCACAGTTAGTGTTGTGCAGAGTGTCAGTGACGTGGGGAACAAAGGCAGAGTGTGAGGGATGGAGGAGGCTGGCAGATGTAGTCTCAGGCAGTGCCCTCCTCTCTCAGCAGCCTCTCCTATCAGCACAATACAGCAGCCTCTGCACGGTGAGTACTATTCTCTGCCTATTGTTTCTGCACCGGGGCCCTCAGGGGCCCCCCAAACCTGCCCTGATCCCCGGGAAAGTCCCAGCTACAACTTTCAGTTGATCTCCCATTTTCTGCCTGAAGAGCTGACACTCTGTGTATGGTACCTGAAGAGCTGACACTCTGTATATTGTACCCGAAGAGCTGACACTCTGTGTATTGTACCTGAAGAGCTGACACTCTGTGTATTGTATCTGAAGAGCTGACACTCTGTGTATTGTACCTGAAGAGCTGACACTCTGTGTATTGTATCTGAAGAGCTGACACTCTGTGTATTGTACCTGAAGAGCTGACACTCTGTGTATTTTATCTGAAGAGCTGACACTCTGTGTATTGTACCTGAAGAGCTGACACTCTGTGTATTGTACATGAAGTGCTGACAGTCTGTGTATTGTACCTGAAGAGCTGACACTCTGTATATTGTACCCGAAGAGCTGACACTCTGTGTATTGTACCTGAAGAGCTGACACTCTGTGTATTGTATCTGAAGAGCTGACACTCTGTGTATTGTACCTGAAGAGCTGACACTCTGTGTATTTTATCTGAAGAGCTGACACTCTGTGCATTGTACCTGAAGAGCTGACACTCTGTGTATTGTACATGAAGTGCTGACAGTCTGTGTATTGTACCTGAAGAGCTGACAGTCTGTGTATTGTATCTGAAGAGCTGACACTCTGTATATCGTACCTGAAGAGCTGACAGTCTGTGTATTGTACCTGAAGAGCTGACACTTTGTATATTGTACCTGAAGAGCTGACACTTTGTATATTATACCTGAAGAGCTGACAATCTGTATACTGTACCTGAAGAGCTGACACTTTGTATATTGTACCTGAAGAGCTGACACTTTGTATATTGTACCTGAAGAGCTGACAATCTGTATACTGTACCTGAAGAGCTGACACTCTGTGTATTGTACCCGAAGAGCTGACACTCTATACATTGTATCTGAAGAGATGACACTCTGTGTATTGTATCTGAAGAGCTGACACTCTGTGTATTGTATCTGAAGAGCTGACACTTTATGTATTGTACCTGAAGTGCTGACACTCTGTGTATTGTACCTGAAGTGCTGACAGTCTGTGTATTGTACCTGAAGAGCTGACACTCTGTATATTGTACCCGAAGAGCTGACATTCTGTGTATTGTACCTGAAGAGCTGACATTCTGTGTATTGTACCTGAAGAGCTGACACTTTGTATATTGTACCTGAAGAGCTGGCAGTCTGTATACTGTACCTGAAGAGCTGACACTCTGTGTATTGTACCCGAAAAGCTGACACTCTGTACATTGTACCTGAAGAGCTGACAGTCTGTGTATTGTACCTGAAGAGCTGACAGTCTGTGTATTGTACCTGAATAGCTGACACTCTGTGTATTGTACCTGAGGAGTTGACACTCTGTGTATTTTACCTGAAGAGCTGACACTCTGTATATTGTACCTGCAGAGTTGAAACTGTGTATTGTACCTGAGGAGCTGACACTCTGTATTGTATCTGAAGAGCTGACCCTCTGTATATTGTATTCGAGGAACTGACAATGTATTATGCCTGAACCCAGGAGCTGACATTCCAGTGATGCTTTTAGTACAGAGTTGGTTTCATAGTTTGAGCCAAAGAACTGACACTTTAGAAGATGAATAGGTGTTTTTCTCTGTACTTGGAGCCAAGAAACTGACAGCTTGTTTTCTGTATTTTGACTTGTGTAATCTGCAGAGCTGACACTCTAGAGCTGCTTTGTAATGTATTTTCCTCTTCACAGTGGGCAACCTGAGCCGAGGAGCTGACACTCTATAGTGATGTTGTGGATTGCAGATAGTGTGAGCCACGGAGCTGGCACTCTATTATTGCTGTGGATGATGTATTATGAGTTGGGGAGCTGACACTCTAATGATGCTGTGAAGTTCACACTGGGATCTTGACAGTGTACCCCCAGTGTACCCCCAGTGCTGAACAGGGAAGTCCTGGGCTGTGGACAGATGTGCAGCCTGTGTATTATCTATTTACCACCTGCTGCCGGTGTGTGGCCTCATTTTCTCTGAGCTCATCGATCCAATCTGTAGCACCCGCCTGCAGCACCGTCATCCTTCACACTGTACCGATCACTTACCTGCACTACACATACCGCTCACAGTGCTTCCAAATGGACTTACCTCTAACCTACCCTCAGATTGTTTAAGTATATATATATATATATATATATATATATATACACATATATATACTACACCCATATATATACACCCATATAGACCCCTGCTGTATACACTACATCACTACCGACCTATACACAGCACATAGGGCGATGTATCCAATGTGTGACACCTGCTCTGCTCTACAACACTCACCTACCTGCACTACACCGACCCAATGTATAGATCGCATCATCCCTGTACTACATACACCACACCATGACCCAACACATGAAGGTAGGAGACAGACCCACCTACAGACATCTCCCCACTCATCCCTGCACACCTAGTACTTACCTACACCCCACCAACTACCTACCTATATCTAACAGCATATCTATCACTGAAGATACTTACCTACATCACACCAGCTACTTACCTTTTATACATCGCACACATCTAATCCCAGCCTAGGATACAATTATTACTGATTGCGCACATATTGCACAGTGCAGAAATATCAGAGTAGAATATCAGTGCAGAGCATATCGTATGCTGTATACTGCTATATACTACGAGCAATGCAAATATTTCAATCTGTATACAAATAACTTATATATTATAATCCATACAGACTACAAACCTCCCCCCTCTGCACATCACCTACCTAAAATATTTCTACATCTGTGATCCGGAGGACTCCGTATAATTCTAACACACTGCAATGCATTATATATTATAAGTCACTTACCTGTGTGACATTCCTACACAGTATATTTCCTTATCTATATATTAATAATTCATCATGTTATCATATTAATTTAATTTCCTTTCATCCCTTACCAGAGGAGAAATTCTACAAATACAAATTTTACAAATTATATATTTATTATGATCTCTGCAGTCTGTATATTATCTGTTATAAGGGCTTTCCTGGGGAGGGAAGGGGGGCATTTTACCCCACTAAAATGTATATATTTTATAGTTAATAATATATGCAGTCCTTTTATTTTTATTTATTGTACAGTGCATTATATTCTGCGATACCGAATGTTCATTTATATATAAAGCAATCTTCTAAATGTTATATTATAGAGCAGATTATGTACTGCCATCCCTTATATGTTCTCTATTATATTCTCCGCCACCTATTTATTATATTACATCCTGCAATCCCTTATATACTATATACACTACACTGTACTATATTATATACTATATATACTACGCTATATGATATACTATATATACTACACTATACTATATTATATACTATATATACTATATACACTACACTGTACTATATTATATACTATATATACTACACTATATGATATACTATATATACTACACTATACTATATATACTATATACACTACACTATATTATATACTATAATATATACTATATACACTACACTATACTATATTATATACTGTATATACTACATTATATGATATACTATATATACTACACTATACTATAATATATACTATAATATATACTATATACACTACACTATACTATATTATATACTGTATATACTACATTATATGATATACTATATATACTACATTATATGATATACTATATATACGACACTATGTGATATACTATATATACTACACTATACTATATTATATACTATATATACGACACTATATTATATACTATATATACTACAATATACTATAATATATACTATATATACGACACTATATTATACACTATATATACTATACTATACTATATTATATTATATACTATAAATACTACACTGTACTATTTGATATACTATATATATGACACTATACTATAATATATACTATATATACTACACTGTACTATATTATATACTATATATATGACACTATACTATAATATATACTATATATACTGTCTGCGATCCATTCTCAGTCATTTCCTCTCGCTGTCCCTCATCTGGACTCCCCGACACTTCTTATTGTATTATGAAATCTATGTATATATTATATATATTATTATATTCTATTATATTTGCTACATTAAATATTATCTGGAGAAAAGTTGCGATTTTTTGGACATAAATTCTTTTTCGCTCTTTATTAATACTGAATTCAGATTTTCCTGCGGAATCTTCGTTAGAATTCTCTCCGAGTTCCCCGAAATATTCTTCATGATCCGCAAATTATACAGAAATATTTCTTTTATTCCGATTTTATTTCTAAATCCTCTCCAAAATATATTAATAAAATCCGTCTCCGTTTTACAACAATTTTGCTGTAAAAATAATTTAGGATCGGACAATCATTTACCCCGATAATGGTCGTCTAGGGGGGTCGGAGATAATTTTCCTCGATCGGGGGAAATGTGGGTCACATAATTTCCCGGGCGTTTATCGGGTGTTTTTACTCCCGCTTCCGGCGGTTTAGGTTTCAGGTTTTTTTTCACGTTGGATTTTCTGAATTCTGTTCATTATTGCAAAAATCTCCGACAAAATCCGGGTAAAACCAGACCGTGATTCTACCCGAGGAATACCCCGTGTGAGTCCGCAGGTAGGTGCCCCCCCCCCCGGTGCTCCAGGACCTCCACGTTTCCCAAACACCCCTCAATAAAACCCACCAATACCCCCCCATACCCCCCCTAGTACCCAATATATACCCCCATCAGTACTCTCTCTATACCCCCATTATCAAGATATACCCCTTCAGTACCTAATAGATACCCCTTCAGAATTCCCTATACACTCTCCTCAATTACTCTCTACTATACACCCCTCAGGTACTCCTTATACACTCCCCTCCATTACTCCCTACAATACACTCCCCTCCATTACTCCCTATACACTCCCCTCCATTACTCCCTATACACTCCCCTCCATTACTCCCTATACACTCCCCTCCATTACTCCCTATACACTCCCCTCCATTACTCCCTATACACTCTCCTCAATTACTCTCTATACACCCCTCAGGTACTCCCTATACACTCCCCTCCATTACTCCCTATACACTCCCCTCCATTACTCCCTACAATACACTCCCCTCCATTACTCCCTACAATACACTCCCCTCCATTACTCCCTATACACTCCCCTCCATTACTCCCTATACACTCCCCTCCATTACTCCCTACAATACACTCCCCTCCATTACTACCTACAATACACTCCCCTCCATTACTCCCTATACACTCCCCTCCATTACTCCCTATACACTCTCCTCCATTACTCCCTATACACTCCCCTCCATTACTCCCTACAATACACTCCCCTCCATTACTCCCTATACACTCCCCTCCATTACTCCCTATACACTCCCCTCCATTACTCCCTACAATACACTCCCCTCCATTACTCCCTACAATACACTCCCCTCCATTACTCCCTATACACTCCCCTCCATTACTCCCTATACACTCCCCTCCATTACTCCCTATACACACCCCTCCATTACTCCCTATACACACCCCTCCATTACTCCCTATACACTCCCCTCCATTACTCCCTATACACTCCCCTCCATTACTCCCTATACACACCCCTCCATTACTCCCTATACACTCCCCTCCATTACTCCCTACTATACACTCCCCTCCATTACTCCCTACTATACACTCCCCTCCATTACTCCCTAGTATACACTCCCCTCCATTACTCCCTATACATCCCTCAGGTACTCCCTATATACTCCCCTCCATTACTCCCTATACACCCCCGCTCCATTACTCCCTATACATACCTCAGGTACTCCCTATACACCCCCCTCCATTACTTCCTATACATCCCTCAGGTACTCCCTATACACATCCCTCCATTGCTCCCTATACTCTCCCCTCCATTACTCCCTTTACACACCCCTCCGTTACTCCCTATACATCCATCAGGTACTCCCTATACACTCCTCTCCATATACATTCCTCAGGTACTCCCTATACACTCCCCTCCATTACTCTCTATATATCCCTCAGGTGCTCCCTATAAACTACTCTCCATTACTGCCTTCTCCCCTCCATTACTCCCTATACATCCCACAGGTACTCCCTATACACTCCCCTTCATTATTCTCTACATTCCTCAGGTGCTCCCTATACACTCCCCTCCATTACTCCCTATACACTCCCCTCCATTACTCCCTATACTCTCCCCTCCATTACTCCCTATACATCCCTCAGGTACTCCCTATACACTACTCTCCATTACTCCCTTCTCCCCTCCATTTCTCCCTATACATCCCACATGTACTCCCTATACACCCCTCAGGTACTCCCTATACACTCCCCTCCATTACTCCCTACACACTCCCCTCCATTACTCTCTATACATCCCTCAGGTAATCCCTATACATTCCCCTCCAGTACTCCCTATACACTCCCCTCCAGTACTCCCTATACACTCCCCTCCAGTACTCCCTCTATTCCCCTCCTCCAGTACTTTCTCTAATGCCCCTGTAGTACTACCTACACCCCTCTCCATACTTCCTCTATTGCCCCTCTACTATCCCCTCCACCCCTCTCCGTACTTCTTCTATTGCCCCTCTAGTACCCCCTCCACCCCTCTCCATTATTCCTCTATTGCCCCTCTACTATCCCCTCCACCCCTCTCCGTACTTCTTCTATTGCTCCTCTAGTACCCCCTACACCCCTCTCCATACTTCCTCTATTGCTCCTCTAGTACCCCCTACACCCTTCTCCGTACTTATTCTATTGCTCCTCTAGTACCCCCTACACCCCTCTCCAGTACTCCCTCATACACCCCTCTCCAGTACTCCCTCTATTCCCCTCCAGCACTGTCTCTACATCTTTTCCATTACTCTTATTATACCACTCAAGTACTCCTTCTGTATCTCCCTCTATACTCTGTCCAGTACTCAATATACAACCCCCTCCCAATATGCCCTCTACACCCTGTCCAGCACTCTATCTCTACCCCCTCCATTACTACCTATGCAACCCCCTCTAGTATTCTGCCCTTCTCTAGTATTGCCTATATACCTCCCTTTAGCACTGCTTATATACAGTTTTCCCAGTATTGCCCTCCAGTATTCCCCTTTCTGGACCCCCCCCCCATCCGCACTCCCTATATACCCCCGGCATTCCCCTGTGCCCCCACTTCACCCCCTCTATATCTCTGTCATTGCCCTAATCTATATCCCCATCCAGTCCTCCCTCAGTATCTCCAACCAGTACCCCCTCCAGTATTACCTCTATTTCCTACTCCTTCTATAACACCCCAACAGTCACTCTATACTACCTCAAATATTCCCTTTATACTCCTCATTACTCTTTATATAGCCACCCCAAAACTCCCTCCCAACCCCCAATATCCCAGCTCTGCAACATCCCCCCCTCCCCTTCCTAATACACAGTATCTCAATTCTACCTCACCTAGTACCCACTTTATACTACCTCTGCACCCCTAAGTACTCCCTCCATACCCCTTAGAATTCCATCTTTGCCCACAGAGCTTCATCTAAACCCCCTATTACTCCCTTCATACCCCCAGTGTTCACTCTATACCCCCAAAATCCACTCTATACCACCATTACCCACTTTATACTCCACTATGCTCTATCTATACTCCTAGTATCTCCTCTATGCCTGCTACTACCCCCTTATACTGCCCTATCTTCTCTCTATACCTAGCGGTACACCCTCTTTATACCCCCAATGCTCTCTCTATACACCCCTTCTATACTGCCTAATATCCTATATACTCTACAATGCTCCTTCTACATCCTCAGCGCCCCTATATACCCCCCATTATACTCTTTATACTCCCATATGATCTATCTATACTCCTAGTATCTCCTATATGCCTGCTACTACCCTCTTATACTGCCCTATCTTCTCTCTATACCTAGTGGTACACCCTCTATATACCCCCAATGCTCTGTTTAGATTTTTAGAGATCCCCCCCCCCTAACCCTAAGTACCCTCTATCTACCCCAATGCCCTCTATACACTCCATTTCCCTCTATATACACCCAGGTATTTGTATTCAACACATCGT
Source organism: Pelophylax lessonae (assembly GCF_965119305.1). Taxonomy (NCBI): domain Eukaryota; kingdom Metazoa; phylum Chordata; class Amphibia; order Anura; family Ranidae; genus Pelophylax; species Pelophylax lessonae. The sequence goes on from NC_138777.1 coordinate 1,155,697, forward strand.
GTTGCTCTCTCACTCCTAATACATTTAAAATTACCCCCCCCCCATGTTCTGTATGTTGCCCCTCATAGTGCCCCCCTCCTCTATACCCCCCCCCCATTCCTCCGGACCACAGAGGGGGTTGATCCGACGCCCAATCCGGGTGTCACAGGGGAAGGGATGGGGGGGGGGGGGGGCACAAAGAGGTCAATAGTTCTCCTTCTCCACCCCCCCCCCAACGCCCCAATCAGCGGGTGATGAGGGGGTTAACATATTTTCTCCTGGAGGGGAGGAGGGTAATAGAGTGTTAATACCCCCAAGCAGGGGGTTAAAGGGGTTAATAGATCCCAATACCTCAACATAGTGCCCCCGTAACCCCCTCCCCTTCCCCCCTCTCTCCGTTTCTGTCCCCCCCCTCTCCGTCACTGCCTCCTCTGTTGCCCTTCTCTCCGGTTTCTGCCCCCTCTCTCCTCCCCATTCCTGGTCTCTGCCCCCCTCCCTGTTCTCTGTCCCCCCCTTATCCGGTCTCTGCCCCCCTTCCCCGGTCTCTGTTCCCCCTCCCAGGTGTCTGTAACCCCCCCCCTCCCCGGTCTCTGCCCCCCCTGTCCAGTTCCAGTCACTGTCCCCCCCTCCCCGGTCTCTGTTCCCCTCCCAGGTGTCTGTCACCCCCCCTCCCCAGTCTCTGCCCCCCTCCCCGGTCTCTGTTCCCCTCCCAGGTGTCTGTCACCCCCCCTCCCCGGTCTCTGCCCCCCTCCCCGGTCTCTGTTCCCCTCCCAGGTGTCTGTCACCCCCCCTCCCCGGTCTCTGCCCCCCCTCTCCAGTTCAAGTCACTGTCCCCCCTTGGTCTCTCTTCCCCCTCTCTGGTCTCTGCCCCCCCTCTCCAGTTCCAGTCACTGCCCCCTCCCCGGTCTCTGTTCCCCCTCCCAGGTGTCTGTCACCCCCCCTCCCCAGTCTCTGCCCCCCCTCCCTGGTCTCTGCCCCCCCTGTCCAGTTCCAGTCACTGTCCCCCCTCCCCGGTCTCTGCCCCCCTCTCCAGTTCCAGTCACTGTCCCCCCCCCCTCCTCGGTCTCTATCCCCCCTTTCCGGTCTCTGTACCCCCTCTCTGGTTTCTGTCCCCCCTCCCAGGTCTCTGTCCCCCCCCCCTCTCCTGTATCTGTCACCCCTCCCCGGCCTCTGCCCCCCCCTCTCTGGTCTCTGCACCTTCTCTCCGATCTCTGTTCCCCCCTCTCTGGTTTCTGTCCCCCCTCTCCTGTCTCTGTCCCCCCTCTCTGGTCTCTTTCCCCCCCTCCCCTGTCTCTGCCCCCCCTCTCCTGTCTCTGTCCCCCCTCTCCTGCCTCTGTCCCCCCTCTCCTGCCTCTGTCCCCCCTCTCTGGTCTCTGTCCCCCCTCCCCTGTCTCTGCCCCCCCTCTCCTGTCTCTGTCCCCCCCTCTCCGGTCTCTGCCCCCCTCCCCTCTCCATGCAGTTCCCGGTCCGTCCTGTGGGGGGCGGTATTGAGCGGCGTTGGGCTCCTCGGTGGATTTCTCTCTCTGACACAATCTCGGGATAAAGTTGAGCAGAAAGTTTCCTCTCCCGGCCGCCCTGACATGAGAAATCCGGCGACTGGCTGCACGGATCCGGGGATGTGCCCCCCGCACTGCTCGGCATGCCAACTTACCCCCCAGGAATGCTGAACTGACCGACAATCATCATCGGATACAATGCCCCCTCCCCCCTCCCGGGCTGCATCGATCGCCATCGATCTGCTATCGGCTGGAAGGTAAATCGGATCTTCTCCTCCATTTCCTCCCTGCGGGGTTCACTTTTCATTGGGGGGGGGGGGAGGGGGCATAGAGTACCTGGAGCCAGTCAGGTGAATGACCCCCCCCCCACCCCAGGTGGGGGCAGTTATTCTGGACCCCCGACATTTATCTCTTATTTGTATTTACTATCAGAAGTCTCTCTGCTGTGGAGGAGGTATATACTGTATATATATATATATACTGCATGTGACACCAGCCGGGAATGACCCCCCCCCCCCCCAGGTGCCTTGTAGCCCCCCATTACCAGAGGGCGGTAATAGAGCATTTCTGGAAGGATCTGACATTCTTTTCTATTCACTATCATTTCTATCTAGTGTTCCATATGTATGTCTTGCAGACCAGATATTATATATGTATATATATATATATAGAAGACGGCACTCAGGTAAATGACCCCCCAGGGTACCCTCTTTACCCCCCCCCCCCCATCATGATCATTGATTTCCTTTGCATGTTATTTGTAGTTATACACTTCCAGCATTTGTATTCAGCAAATATGTGCCTGATGTACAACAGATATGAAGTATATATAGTATATATAGGTCACCATCCAAGTGAATGACCCCCAGGGACCTCCTTCTCCCCTCCCCCTCCATCAGAGAATTTATTGATAATTTATCTCCATTTCATATTATTTGTACTTAGACGCCTCAAGCATTCGTATTCAGCAAATGTGTGGCTGTTATAGAACAGATTACAGTATATATAGGTCGCCATCTAAGTGAATGACCCCCCAGGGGCATCGTCATTGATCTATTAGTGGAGGGCGGTGAGGCCATATTTATGGAAGGCTGTGCAGACATTGATCCTTATTGATTATTTTTTGTATTTAGTATAAGATTAGTTACTCTTTTAGAACAGATAATATAAATATATTTACAGTATAAAGATGTGACACCATCCAGGTGAATGACCCCCAGGTGTCCTGTCATTGGTCTATTAGTGGAGGGCGGTGAAGCCATATTTATGGAAGGTTGTGCAGACATTGATCCCCCATTGATTTGTATTTATTATCAGATTAGTTTCTCTTCTAGAACAGTTAATATAAATATAATATATATACAGTATATATATGTGACACCATCTAGGTGAATGGCCCTCGGGTGCCCTGTCATTGGTCTATTAGTGGAGGGCGGTGAGGACATATTTATGGAAGGTTGTGCAGACATTGATCCTTATTGATTTGTATTTTGTATCAGATTTGCTTCTCTTTTAGAACAGATAATAAGAATATACACAGTGTATATATATATATATATATATGTGTGTGTGTGTGACATCATCCAGGTGAATGGCCCTCGGGTGCCCTGTCATTGGTCTATTAGTGGAGGGCGGTGAGGCCATATTTATGGAAGGTTATGCAGACATTGATCATTATTGATTTTTATTTATATTTAGTATCAGATTAGTTCCTCTTCTAGAACAGATAATATAAATATAATATATATATACAGTATATATATGTGACATCATCCAGGTGAATGACCCCCGGGTGCCCTGTCATTGGTCTATTAGTGGAGGGCGGTGAGGCCATTATTTTGGAAGGTTGTGCAGACATTGACCCCCCATTGATTTTTATTTGTATTTATTATCAGATTAGTTCCTCTTCTAGAACAGATAATATAAATATAATATATATACAGTATATATATATATATGTGACACCATCCAGGTGAATGACCCCCGGGTGCCCTGTCAGTGGTCTATTAGTGGAGGGTGGCGAGGACATATATATGGGAAGGTTGTGCAGACATTGATCCCCATTGATTATTATTTATAATTAGTATCAGATTAGTTTCTTTTTTAGAACAAATAATATAAATATAAATATAAATATATATATTTATGTGTGACATCATCCAGGTGAATGGCCCCCAGGTGCCCCGTGGTCATTGTATTAGTGGAAGGTGATGAGGATCAGATCCTCTTCTACAGATATTTCCTAAATAAGTGACACCATTCGGAGAAGAAACATGTTTTTTCTTCTATGAAAGGATCGCACATGATGATTTATCTGCCGCCAGCATCGGGCGATCGCCGCGTGCGATCAGATTAGAGGGGCGGCACGTCAGTTGACAATGGGGCGTTTGTGTGATTTTTGTGACTTTTTCTCAGGTTTTCTAAGGACAATAGAGACAGGAGGGAGCTGCGAGTGTGTAGAGGGAGGCCTGAGCCATGTAGATTATTCTTCTCCTTGGGGAGTTTCCTAAATACAGACCTGACAGTCTCTGCTAGATAAAAGGCCCCCGTGCCCTGTCCTGTATCGATAGCGCTTGTATTGTGCATCGCCAACCGACCCTCGTGGCCTGGAATCCTCCCGTATGATTTATTATTTATCATATTTTTATTATTAGCATTCTGCTTCCCCCCCTGAAAAATACTTTCAGTTTTAAGTTTGAACCCCCCCAGGAGTATTGCACAATTGCACCGAGCTTTCATTTGTAGTTTATCCCCCCCCCCCCCCATAAAACCAGAGGAAAACATTTTTAAAGGTTTTTTGAATGCTGTCAGATGTGCGGAGCACGCTCAGAGTTTGGTGTTGCAGAGCCTCCAGCGCAGGCAGCCGAGCCCCTATAAAGTGCTGATGGATCGTCTGTCGATCGCAGTAATTGTTGCGGCGTTTGCGGGGCGATGAGCCCTCCACAAGACGTGAGACCAGCGCAGGCGGAACCCCCCGGGGAGGCTTGTGCCGACTTCTTAGGTGGGGAGGTATTCTTGTGTGAAGCGAGGACGGGCTGTCAGTAAAACAATCTGTTGGCCCGGGCCTGTGCAGGGCGAAGTTGATCCCCTCGTGGTATTTTGTTTTCAACAGTTGCTGTACTCGAAGTTCCCTCATAAGGTAAGGTGGCACGGCCTCTCCAAGGGGCTTTAAAATGCCACATTTAAAATTAGCCTGCCGATTCAGCAGATTGTATCCATTGCTAAACTGGGCTATGCTTGTGTGTGTCCCATTTCAATAGGCTCTATTCAGAATTAGCCCGTTCAACGGCTTCCACCGCGCAGGCTAATTTAGAATAGATATTGCACACAACACAAAGATGCTTTTTTTGTTGGATTGGGGGTGAAAAGGGGGGGGGGGAATAAATACATTTTCACAGGCGAAAAAGTCCGTCCCTGTCCTCAGATGTCATCCACATTTATTTCTGACGTGTAAATAAAGATGCAGAATTTAGATGTTTGTTGTGGCCTTTGGGATCCAAATTATAATTTTCTCATGAGTTTGGGGATTGTTACAATGTTATTTATTTGGTGAGTCTGAGTGTTACATTGTTATTTATTTGGTGAGTCTGAGTGTTACATTGGTATTTATTTGGTGAGTCTGAGTGTTACATTGGTATTTATTTGGTAAGTTAGAGGGTTGTTACAATTAATTTGTTTGGTGAGTCTGAGCGTTACAATGTTATTTATCTGGGAAGTCTGAATGTTACAATGTTATTTATTTGGGAAGTCTGGATGTTACATTGTTATTTAGTTGGTGAGCCTGAGGGTTGTTACAATGTTATTTGTTGGTGAGTTTGAGTGTTACAATGTTATTTATTTGGTGACTGAGTGTTACATTGTTATTTATCTGGTAAGTCTGGGGGTTGTTACAATGTTATTTATTTGGTGAGTCTGGATGTTACAATGTTATTTATTTGGTGACTCTGGATGTTACATTGTTATTTATTTGGTGACTCTGAATGTTACAATGTTATTTATTTGGTGACTCTGAATGTTACAATGTTATTTATTTGGTGAGTCGGCGTGCATTCTGCAGGAATATTGTTTTTCTAGTGAGTCTTTGCGTTGCCAGAATATTATTTGTCAGAATATTATTTTTGATGAGTCTGAACATTATTTATTTTTCTTGCTGTTTTTTTTTTTTTTCGGTAGCCGGTTGAGTTTTTTTTATTTGGCGTCAGAAGTTTGCGGGTTGAGGGGTGGAAGCGGCCTGTCTGGACGAGGGACACTTGAGATCTGTGGAAGCCTCCGGTGAATAAAGCGTTTTTGTGATCCATCTTCTGCAGCAATTCTCAGCTCTGCAGGAAAACCTTTTAGGATCAGCTGAGCACAAAGGACTTTCCATTCTAGGTATGTCACTTTGCCGATATGCCACCGGCCTCCGCTGGCTTTAATGTACCTCCTAAAGAGATCGCCAGCTTGTGCGCTTCATTAACCGCTCCCCCCGACCCTCAGGCACATGGCAGGGAAGCGGGGAACGTGTTAAAAATATTGCAAATAAAGCCACGGGGTCAATGGCTTCTTAACGTTCGGCGTAGACCTGTCACCTTCGCTAAAGCGCTGCTTGTTTTATCGTTATGCAGAGAATAGAGAAACACCGCAGAGCGTCTGCTGGAAAGGACACAAGTGCCAGGATAAATGGGGGGGGGGGGTGTTATTCCAGCACAAGTACCTTAGAGTGTGAGCTCTTGTGCTCGGGCCCTTTGTTAATCATGTTGTGTTGGTTATATGATTCACCCAGATGGTACAATGCTGCATTGCTGATGATGTGTGAATAAAGAATTAGAATAACGGCGAGAGAAAATAACGTCTTTCTGCTGAACGGGGGAACCGTGTTGGGGACGTCGTGTCGTATTATTAGTAAAAAACGATGAATTCTGTGTTTGTGGGGAAGGTGATTTTTAGTGCCGCCATGCGTTACCTCGTTAGACGCCATTATGTTATACGGTGCGGCGTCCTGGTCAGGAAGAGGTTAACGAATGTCAGCGTTAGGACTTCTTACATATTTACGGCCACAACTGCAGGTATTTTACTGCGTCACCTGGGTTAGAAAACGCAGACTCAGTATGTATAGATATCGTCCGGATCAGGGGGTGCACGGCCTGCGGGCGCAGGGTGGGCTGTGCGGGGGTCGCTGTGTACGCGGGCAAGAAAGAGAAACATTTTGGTTGTGGCAGACGCTGTAAAAGCTGAAGAACAAACGAGCTTTGTGTGAATTCGCAGATGGATTTCAGAATTTATAGACGCAGGAATATCGGAGACGTGTCAGAGAACCCGCAGAATACACACCCCATACATTCATATAGAGAAGATTGTACGCAGGGAACAAACGTTACAACAATGTATCAGAAATCGTATCATTGTGTATTGGCAGATAACGCACATTCCGGGGTAATAAAATAGATATACATTGATTGATACAATATAGATAGACATGAAGATTTATTTATATGATATAGATAGATGGGCACATTGATTGATTGATAGGCTATAGGTAGACATGGAGATTAATTGATAAGATAGAAATAGACACATAGATTGATACAATGTAGATAGACAAATAAATTAATTGATACATTATAGATTGATAGAAAATAGATGGACTGGTAGCTTGGTTGATTCCTATCCATATCCTTATGGATAGACAAATTGATTGATTGGACATAAATAGACACATTTATTGATTTATTTATTATTATTATTTATTGATTGATTGATTGATAGGACATACACAATAATTGATTGATTGACAGAGCATGGATATACACAATGATTGATTGATTGATTGATTGATTGATTGATTGATAGGGCATGGATACACATATAGATTGACAGAACATGCATAGACACATTGATTGATAGGACATGCATAGACACATTGATCGATTGATTGATAGGAAATGGATATACACATAGATTCATAGGACATCGATAGACACATTGATTGATTGATTGATTGGACATGGATACACCCATAGATTGATAGGACATGCATAGACACATTGATTCATTGATAGGACATGGATAGACACAGAGATGCATAGGACATGGATAGACACAATGATTGATTGATTGATTGATTGGACATGGATACACACATAGATTGATAGGACATGCATAGACACATTGACTGATATGACATGGACAGACACATAGATTGATAGGGTATTGGTAGACACATAGATTGATTGATGGATTGATTGGACATGGAAGGACACATTGATTGATAGGATATGGATAGACACATTGATTGATTGATTAATTGATTGATTGGAAATGGATAGACACCTTGATCGATAGGATATGGATTGACACATTGATTGATAGGACATGGATAGACACATTGATTGATAGGACATGGATAGACACATTGATTGATAGGACATGGATGAACACATCGATTGATAGTCTATTGATAGACACATATCAACCCTCATTTTTATGAGTTTACTGAACGCAAATATTAGGACTCCAGTCATATAAAAGGAGAATTTGCAGCGTTGTTGGAATCTGAATCTTTCTCTATACGACATTCGTTAATCGTGTTTTTCTACAGACGGCTCTCTATAGCCGCCGCCATACATGGGCTCTGTGCCCTCTCCTCCTACAGACTGTAAACCTTGTGTTAATTTTCTGCTTTCACGCGGCCTTCGTGTTTTGGGGGCTGATAGGTGTCATGTCCGCGTCCAGTGCGCGCTGACCTGGACATTTACCTGCTCCGCCATGTCTGTCTGGATGACACACTGATTTATTGTCTACATAGAGGAGCTGTGCAGGGAAAGTGCACTTGTGGGGAAAATGAAGTGTTGTGAAAAGGAATTGTAGAGGAAATAGACGGGGAATGAAGAACGAGGAGGTGTCAGGAGGGATATGAATGGAAAGACGGGGAATAAAGAATGAGGAGATGGCAGGAGTGATAGTAATGGAAAGACAGGGAATAAAGAATGAGGAGACATCAGGAGAAATAGGAATAGAAAGACAGGGAATGAAGAATGAGGAGAAGTCAGGAGGGATAGGAATGAAAAGATGGGGGATGACGAACAAGGAGACGTCAGGAGAGATGGGAATGAAAAGACAGGGAATGAAGAACGAGGAGACGTCAGGAGGGAAAGGAATGGAAAGACGGGGAATGAAGAACGAGTAGACATCAGGAGGGAAGGGAATAGAAAGGCAGGGAATGAAGAACTGGGAGACATCAGGAGGGATGGGAATGGAAAGACAGAGAATGAAGAATGAGGAGACATCAGGAGGGATGGGAATGGCAAGAAGAAGAATGAAGAACGAGGAGACATCAGGAAGGATGGGAGTGGAAAGACGGGGGATGAAGAGCTGGGAGACGTCAGGAGGCATAGGAATGGAATGATGCAAAATGAAGAACGAGGAGACGTCAGAAGGGATAGGAATGGAAAGATGGGGAATAAAGAACGAGGAGATGTCAGAAGGGATTGGAATGGAAAGACGGGGAATGAAGAACGAGGATACATCAGGAGGGATAGAAATGGAAAGATGGGGAATGAAGAATGAGGAGACGTCAGGAGGGATAGGAATGGAAAGATGGGGAATGAAGATGAAGGAGACATCAGGAGGGATAGGAATGGAAAGATGGGGAATGAAGATGAAGGAGACATCAGGAGGGATAGGAATGGAAAGATGGGGAATGAAGAACGAGGAGACGTCAGGAGGGATAGGAATGGAAAGATGGGGAATGAAGAATGAGGAGAAGTCAGGAGGGATAGGAATGAAAAGATGGGGGATGAAGAACAAGGAGACGTCAGGAGAGATGGGAATGAAAAGACAGGGAATGAAGAACGAGGAGACGTCAGGAGGGAAAGGAATGGAAAGACGGGGAATGAAGAACGAGTAGACATCAGGAGGGAAGGGAATAGAAAGGCAGGGAATGAAGAACTGGGAGACATCAGGAGGGATGGGAATGGAAAGACAGAGAATGAAGAATGAGGAGACATCAGGAGGGATGGGAATGGCAAGAAGAAGAATGAAGAACGAGGAGACATCAGGAAGGATGGGAGTGGAAAGACGGGGGATGAAGAACTGGGAGACGTCAGGAGGCATAGGAATGGAATGATGTAAAATGAAGAACGAGGAGACGTCAGAAGGGATAGGAATGGAAAGATGGGGAATAAAGAACGAGGAGATGTCAGAAGGGATTGGAATGGAAAGACGGGGAATGAAGAACGAGGATACATCAGGAGGGATAGAAATGGAAAGATGGGGAATGAAGAATGAGGAGACGTCAGGAGGGATAGGAATGGAAAGATGGGGAATGAAGATGAAGGAGACATCAGGAGGGATAGGAATGGAAATATGGGGAATGAAGAACGAGGAGACGTCAGGAGGGATAGGAATGGAAAGATGGGGAATGAAGAAGAAGGAGAGATCAGGAGGGGTAGGAATGGAAAGATGCGGAATGAAGAACGAGGAGACATCAGGAGGGATTGGAATGGGAAGACAGGGAATGAAGATGAAGGGGGTGTCAGGAGGGGTAGGAATGGAAAGATAGGGAATGAAGAATTAGAAGACTACAAGAGGGACAGGAATGGAAAGATGTGGAATGAAGAACGAGGAGACCTCAGGAGGGATAGGAATGGAAAGATGAGGAATAAAGAATGGGGGGGCATCAGGAGGGATAGGAATGGGAAGACAGGGAATGAAGAACGAGGAGATGTCAGAAGGAATAGAAATAGAAAGATGGGGAATAAAGAATGAGGAGATATCAGGAGAGATAGGAATGGAAAGACGGGGAATGAAGAACGAGAAGACGTCAGGAGGAATAGGAATGGAAGGATGGGGAATGAAGAACAAGGAAATGTCAGGAGGGATAGGAATGGAAAGACAGGGAATGAAGAATGAGGAGGTATCAGGAGGAAAAGGGATGGAAAGATGGGGAATGAAGAATGAGGAAATGTCAGGAGGGATAGGAATGGAAAAACAGGGAATGAAGAAGAAGGAGCTGCCAGGAGGGATATGAATGGAAGGACGGGGAATGAAGAACGAGTAGATGTCAGGAGGGATAGGAATAGAATGATGGGGAATGAAGATGAAGGCGTCAGGAGGGATAGGAGTATAAAGGTGGGGAATGAGGATCAAGGAGATTTCAGGAGGGATAGGAATGGGAAGACAGGGAATGAAGATGAAGGTGTTGTCAGGAGGGATAGGAATAGAATGATAGGGAATGAAGAACGAGGAGATGTCAGGTGGGATAGGAATAGGATTATGGGGAATGAAGAATGAGGAGGTGTCAGGAAGGATAGGAATAGAATGATGGGAAAAGAAGAACGAGGAGGTGTCAGGAGGGATATTAATAGAATGATGGGGAATGAAAAACGAGGAGGTGTCAGGAGATAAAGGAAAAGAATGATGGGGAATGAAGAACGAGGAGGTGTCAGGAGGGATAGGAATAGAATGATGGGGAATGAAGAACGAGGAGGTGTCAGGAGGGATAGAAATAGAATAATGGGGAATGAAGAACGGGGAGATGTCAGGAGGGAAAGGAATAGAATGATGGGGAAGAAAGAACAAGGAGATGTCAGGAGGGATAGAAATAGAATGATGGGGAATGAAGAACGAGGAGGTGTCAGGAGGGATAGGAATAGAATGATGGGGAATGAAGAGTGAGGAGGTGTCAGGAGGGTTAGGAATAGAATTATGGGGAATGAAGAGTGAGGAGGTGTCAGGAGGGTTAGGAATAGAATGATGGGGAATGAAGAACGAGGAGGTGTCAGGGGGGATAGGAATAGAATGATAGGGAATGAAGAACCAGGAGGTGTCAGGAGGGATAGGAATAGAATGATGGGGAATGAAGAGTGAGGAGGTGTCAGGAGGGTTAGGAATAGAATTATGGGGAATGAAGAGTGAGGAGGTGTCAGGAGGGTTAGGAATAGAATGATGGGGAATGAAGAACGAGGAGGTGTCAGGGGGGATAGGAATAGAATGATAGGGAATGAAGAACGAGGAGGTGTCAGGAGGGTTAGGAATAGAATGATGGGGAATGAAGAACGAGGAGGTGTCAGGGGGGATAGGAATGGAAAGAAATGTGTGTAGGGAGAGCAGAAAGAAAGTGATAAAACTTTGGAGGAATGGGAGGAAGAGTACGAGGAGCGCAGACAATGCTGCATAATGAGGAAAGGGTAAGGGATGAGGAGGGGAAGATGATGTGTGTTAGGAAGCAATCATGGCAGGTAAGATGACAAATGACAGAATGGAACGACAGATGATAGGATAAGAAGATGACAGGATGGGATTACAGATGATAAATTGAGAAGATGACAGGATGGGATGACAGGATGGGATGACAGATGATGACAGGATGGGATGACAGATGATGACAGGATGGGATGATGGCGGGGCGGGAATGATTTTCTCAGGGGGTGAGATGGGAACGGATGACAGGATGGAGATTTGGGAGATTGATAGAAGAATGGAATTATGTATTTAAAAAGCAATGTTTGTGGGTGAAATGAGAGATGACAGAAAAGGATAGTGCATTAAGATAGATGATAGGATAGGATGCTGACAGGATAAGAATGATAAATGATAGGATGGGATGATGACAGGATGAGTATGATAGATGACAGGATGAGGATGATAAATGATAGGATATGATGACAGGATGAGGATGATAGGTGACAGGATGGGATGATGACAGGATAAGGATGATAGATTATAGGATGGGATGGCAGGATGAGGATGATGGATGATAGGAATGGGATGACGGGATGAGCATGATAGATGATGGGCTATGATGACAGGATGATGGTGATAGATGACAAGGAGAGGGTGATAGATGATAGGATGGGATGATGACAGGATGAGTATGATAGATGCCAGGGTGGGATGATGACAGGATGAGGGGGATAGATGACAGGGAGAGGATGACAATTGATTGTATGAGATGACAGGATAAGGATGATAGATGATAGGATATGATGAGAGGATGATGGTGATAGATGACAGAGAGAGTATGATAGATGACAGGATGGGATGATGGCAGAAAAAAGGATGATAAATGATATCGGGATAATACTATGAAAACGATGATTGATGAGCAGATAGGATGATGCAGGGACGAGATTATGGATGACGTGATAGGATGATGGCTAAGAGGAGATGATAGATGACAGGGTGGGATGATGGGTAACCAAATAAGATCTTCTTATGGGGAAAGATGACAGAGTAGATATTTGGAAGAATGTTGGGAGTGGCAGTATATGATGGAATGGTAGCAAGGGCATGGAAGAGATGATAGGATAGAATGATGGGTAAGAGGATGGGATCCTGCTGGGGGAATGAAAGATGAGGGGATAAAATGATGGATCTTGGGTTGAATAATGGCTGTATAGACCCAGGAACTCAGCACAGGGATGGTGGGAACCCCTCATTTGTTATCCCATCACCAGCACTGCTGCTCGGTCCAGGGTAGAAGCACTTTCTCAGCTGTGTTAGCTGTCCGGGAGGCCTTGGAGCGTTGTAGGGCTGCTGGTTGGGGTAAATATCTGCTGACATTGGATCAGGCTAAGGCCTTTGATAGGGTTAATCATGAGTACCTATGGCTCCTTCTTGGCAAGTATGGCCTGGAGGGGGGTTTCATTGATTGGCTCAAGATTTTGTACAAAGGGGCTGAAAGCTTTCCTCTGGTTAATGGTTGGGTTGGGCAGCCCTTTGTGGTTGGCTCAGGTGTGCGTCAGGGGTGTCCTTTGAGTCCTCTGCTATATGCGTTTGCAATCGACCCCTTCATTAGAAGGCTAGAGAGTGGACCATTGTGTGGGGTACCTTTGGGCATCGCTGGTGAGCCTTCTCTGAAGGTTGTGGCTTATGCTGATGATGTTTCTGCTTTTGTCTCTGGGACTGGGGAAGCGCAGGAGGTGGTCTCAGTGATAAAGCAGTATACAGAAGCATCAGGTTCAAAGGTCAACCAGGACAAGTGTGAAGTTTTCTGGATGGGCGTGGAAGGTGAGAGCTTTGTTCTCCCGGGTGACTTCCCAGAGCCCCAACAAAAAATTAGAGTTCTAGGCATTGAATTTGGCCCAGGTGACTATGGTCATGCAAATTGGGTGAACAGGCTGGAGAATGCCAATGCCAAGGTGGCGAGCTGGAAAAGTTGGTGGTTTTCCTTAAGGGAAAAGGTTGATCTGATCAAAGGTTACCTGATTCCAAGTTTTCTGTATGTCAGTTTTGTCTGTGTTTTGCCAGTGTCTCTCTATACCAGGATCTATAGTTGTTTCTTCCAGCTGTTATGGGGGAACATAATAAACCTTGTCAAAAGGAGTGTGACTTATTTTCCTAGGCGGGAGGGTGGTCTAGGAATGATCAACCCTGTAGTCTTTTTCTCTCTGATGTTTGTAAAGTACAACCTGGGTAACATGTTGGCAGAGAGACCGCCTGGGTGGGTGGGTATTTTTCAGTCCTGGTTTAGGCAAAACTGGGAAAATGGTGGGCCAGTGAAAAGCCTGAGGGTCAAGCATGATAAGCTCCCAGCTTATGTTGCCCCGTGTTTGAAAATACTTCGGCAGTGGCAAGTAACGGCAGGGGAGATCAGATCTCTTCCAAGGAAACTTCTTGAGAAGCGGATCATGAGCTCTGTTTTTTGCAAACCACTGGCCTTAAGTGATTGCCCAAGCCTGGTTTTGGGGGAGGGTTTGCGTTTGATTAATTTGGAGAGAATCCCAATGAAGTTTAGGGATCAGGCTTGGCTCGCTTTCCATGGAAAACTATATGTGAAGGGCAACCTGAAGTTTCTCTCTCTGAGTGTTCAGGGCTGCCCAAGAGTAGAGTGTGGAGGAACGGTGGAGTCCATGGATCATTTCCTGCTTCAGTGCCCTTTTAATATAGAGATGTACAAGAGGGTAGGGAGGGCTCTGAGTGTACCCTTCCTCCCCCATATGAGTTATGCAGAGTGGGTGTATGGGGCATTCCAGACTCACCGGGATTATAATTTGGAAACACTTTTTTAAGTTAGTCTAGTAGTCCGTTATTTCATGTGGAGTGCACGGTGCCAGGTATCCCTACGGAGTAAAATCCTCCCTGTTGAGGTGGTGGTGCAAAACATTCTGGGTGAGGTTGGGAAGATTCGGGGTCTTGAGAAAGACAGGTGGCAGCAGGAGGCCTGGATAAAGGCGTGGAGGAATATCAGGACTCTGTAGCTGCTGCCTGTTGATCTCGGGGTGTGCGGCTTTTCTTTCTGTCCTTGCTTCACTCCCCTAGATTTTCAGATAAAATATATTTTTGATAAAATGCTACATGCATGGTGACGGTGATGTTCCTTAGTCTGGCTCTCTCGTAGGGTTTATGCTGTGCGCAATTCGGTTTATTTATTATGTTCTTGTTTGGTTTGGTTTTGTATCGTTATATTTAATTATTTTGTAAATATGTTATTTATTAATTTATTTATTATGGTTTTATTGTATATAAGTTGTTGTTTGTAAGATTTTTCCAATAAACAAAATAAACCCCTCATAATGGGCACAGCAGGTGTACAGACCCAGGAACTCAGCACAGGGATGGTGGGAACCCCTCATAATGGGCACAGCAGGTGTACAGACCCGGGAACTCAGCACAGGAATGGTGGGAACCCCTCATAATGGGTACAGCGGGTGTGTAGGGATGGTGGGAACCCCGAGAACCCGGGAATTCAGCACAGAGATGGTGGGGACTCCCCATAATGGACATAGCCAATCCTGTAGAATATCCCCAATAGGAAGAATAAGGTTGGATAGATGTGGTTGTTGAGGGATCATGAGGCACTTCAAGCTCTGGAGGTAGAGGGATGAGGGTGGGATGATGGGGGTGATGATGCATGATAGGAAGCACTGATGGCAGGAGGGATGATGGATGACAGGTAGCTGCCCTTCTGTACTCCAAAGACGATGGTGTCACTAGCAGTGATGCAGCCGAGGTTTAGCTTTGCTGATCCAGAACTTGAATGGGGCTGAGAGCCAGCGAGTGGCAGCTTCCATCAGGTGTTTCCTACATAGGTAGCTTCCATCATGGTAAATTCTTTGTAAAACGCAGAGCGATGGAATGACCTGGAATCTGTCTTTGTGAGAAAGTTGATTTCTCCTTTTGTTCTATGAATAAGCCCTGTGATAGCGATGCGTCTGAAGCCTCGGAAGGGTGAGGGACGCACACACGAGCGCACTCCGGATCGCTGCCTGCAGGCGTTCCCCAATATTCTGCACCCCATCCTGTGTGATTTCCCCCTATCACAGATCGCTTCGTTCTGAGTTGCTTGTCGGAGTTCATCTGAAGCTTTTATGGCTCTTGTAGAAGTTTATTAGACGTTTTTAATGAATAAAAAGCGTGGATCACCAACAGCGCTGCGCCCCGAGGCCACGACTGGCTGCCTGTGAAAACTATTAGACCTTGTTAATAAAAAAGCTGGATATTGTCTGTGCCTGTTGTCACCGGCGAGAGTGTGTCAGCACTTAATAACTGCCATGTTTTATACACATAGTACAATATATAGAGCGCTGTTCGTGCGTTTACATCCCTCTGGCGGAACGTGTAAGACGAGGAACGCGAGCAATCCGACTGAACGCATTTCTTTTATTTTTAATGCAAACTATTGGGCCGCACTCACCCCTTTCGATGAATTTTTATCCACAGGTTTGAATCTGCATTTTCATGCAGTCAGTTCTGCTTCATCAGCCAATGAAATGCTGAGTAAATTCGAGTTTGCAATAGAATGAACTGGTTGGAATATACTTGGTACCAGGGCAGGTGCAAGGATTTGTGCCGCCCTAGGCAAGGCAAAATAAAAATTGCCCCCCCAATATGCTCTTCCACCACCCATCCCAAGTTGCCGGAGGGGTTAAAACCCCTTCAGTGACTTACCTCGGCGCTGGGTCAGGCTCCACCTACTCTCCTCCCCCGCCGACGTCAGCTGGCGGGGGAGACCTAATGCGCATGCGTGGCAATGGCCGCTCCCGCGCATTAGACCTCCTCATAGGAAAGCATCATTCAATGCTTTCCTATGGGGATTTCAGCGACACTGGAGGTCCTCACATAGCGTGGCTTGCTGTAGCGCTCAGGTGGCACAGCATGAGGAGTGCCGCACTGGCCGGCCCATTACTGATACCGGGTGCAGAATGCCGGCGCCCCCTGCTAAGTTGCGCCCTAGGCGGCACCCCCTGCTAAGTTGCGCCCTAGGCGGCTGCCTAGGTCGCCCTACAGGTAGCGCCGGCCCTGCTTGGAACACACTAAAACGCACATAACATGTGTGTTCATGCGCTGCCGTTGTTGCTGCATAACAAATTGAGCCTGCAGTATTACCAATGTGCGGCAATGCAGAGCACAGGTGTGAAGGAGCACAACTGAAAACAATGGTACAGCTGCGCACATGCGTTCACTTACATTGTGACCCATGCTTCAAATTGCAAAGGCATGAATAGCACAATTCCATAGCAATAAAGAGAATATGAAAAGTCCCCGATCATACATTGGTGCTCCCCTGGTTCTATATATGGTTTATTGCACCCTTCTTCAATGGCGGCTTGCAGTCTTTAGTGAGAGTTGTGAATGAGGTAAAGCTGCCTGGTCTTCCTCCAGGTCTGTAAATCCTTTGCTTGTCTGACATTAACGCATGTGCAAGATCTCCCCAAAGTGGCTGAATGGCGATGAGGTCAGAGATTGTAATGGCGGCTCCAGAAACTTCATTTTTAGTTAATATTCTCATTTTGGAATATCCAATGAGCAGCTTTCAGGCAGATAAAACGCACAATCTCCTCCAATGCTTTCTGATATTATGCTGAATATATTGGTCGTAAGGTGTTACTACATTTCCTGTGCTGCTGTGACTAACACGCCCCCTGAACAGCAGAGATCTTCCACCGTGCTTCACAGTAGGGATGGTGTGCTCCTCTTCACTGTGACTCCTTTACAAACACAGCGCTTACACCCGTGAACAGAAAGTTACATTCTGCTCTGGACCCTCCAAATTTATTGGCCATACATTATTACTAAATTTCCTGTGGCTCTGTAACCAATACGCCCCCTGAACAGTAGAGATCCTTTGCCATGCTTCACAGTAGGGATGGTGTGCTCCTCTTCATTGCCTTGCTGACTCCTCTCTAAACACAGCACTTAAGTCCCGTACACACACACCGATTGTCGGCCGAACAATCGGCTGTCTTTTGTCCAGTGTTGTTGTGTTGGTTGAAAAGTGCTCTAGACTGCACACGAATTTTGTCGGCCAACTACAACCAACTTCAGAAGTGATGTCATGTTCTGGTCTACTTTCCGTGTGTTTTTTCTTCTCTGAGCATGCCCAGTCTTGCTCATCAGATTTTTGTCGGCCGAAATCTGTACTGACTGACGAACAATCGGCCGTTTTGTTGTTGGCCAACAAAAATTTTATAGCCTGCACACCAGATTTTGTTCGGCCGAAAAGTCGCAGTCGGTTGTCGGAAGCATCATACTAACAAGCCGACAATCGGCCGATCGGACGTTGGCCGAACATTTACGGTGTATGGGCCTTTAGTCTGTATTCACACCTGAGCATTTTGTTTCTGAGTGTTTTTTCAAGCATTTGTATGCATGTTTTGAGCAATTTTAAAGCGCTTTTGTTTTTTTTAAATTATCCAATAGAGAAAATTATAATCGGTTTCATGATTTGTTTTTCATCCATTTCCTCTGCTTTTATTTATTTATTATTATTATTATTTTTTTTTTTTGTGAGGGTATAAGTCCCCGTTCACACTAAGGCGACCTGTGAGGTGACCTGGTCGCCTCACAGGTCGCCTGCCATAGGGAAGCTGCGGACCCGTTCTAATAGGAGCGACACAAGTCGCTCCGACTTAGAAAAAGGGTCCAGAGCTTCTTTGGGGCGACCCGGAGGCGACCGCCATAGACTTCAATGTTATGAAGTCCGTGGCGGTCGCTCCGAGGTCGCGGCGCGCTGCTCGCACCGCGGCCTCGGGGGTCGCCCCCCCAAGTCGGATCGCCCCTATGTGAACGGGGCCTTAGAGTTAGACCCAGTTCACACTAGGGCGACCTGCCAGGCGACCTGGTCGCCTGACAGGTTGCCGTAGGTCGCCTGCCATAGAGAAGCTGTGGACCCGTTCTAATAGGAGCGACACAAGTCGCTCCGACTTGGAAAAAGGGTCCGGAGCTTCTTTGGTGCGACCTGGAGCGACCTGCATTGACTTCAATGATATGAAGTCCGTGACGGCCGCTCCGAGGTGGCGGTGCGAGCTGCGCACCACGACTTGTGAGGTCGCCCCGGCAAGTAGCGCCGCCCCAGCGTGAACGGGGTCTTAGGGGTTCATTTATTTACTTATTTATTTATTTATTTTATTTTGTTAGCTAAGGGTTTAAATTTAGGGTTAGGATTAGTGTTAGGGGTTAATATTAGGGTTAAGGGCCAGTTCACACCACAATGACTACATGCAGTCCAGTGTTTTTTTTGTTTTTTCTACATCAAAAACACATGGAAAAGTAGGTTATGTGGTTTCCAATGGTATAGTTCACACACCAATGAGGTCAGTAAGTAGAACATGCTGCATTTTTCCTGCGCTGGACTGTACTGAAACGCTATAAAACGCATCAAAAATGCACAAAAATTAACTGGAATGCATAAAAAACCCATAGAACCCCAATACAGTGAAAAAAAAAATAAATAAAATAAAACAGGAAAGAAGAAGAAAAAAAAAAAAAACGTCTGGAATGCACTCAAAAAATCATAGAAAACGCATTGGAACGCGTCAAAAATGTGTTAGAAATGTGCGTGCAGAACTGCATCCGGAAAGGATCTGGAGTGTGTTTTTGTGCTGTGAACTAAGGTTTGGGGTTAGGTTTTTTTTATTTTTTTTATTATTTATTTATTTATTTATGTATTTTAATATTTATTTTTGTATTTTTTATTTATTTTTGTATTTTATTCTTTATTTATTTGTTAATATTATTTATTTTCATTTAATTATTGCATTTGAGCAGAAAAACACTCAAAAAACGCATGGCAAAGTGCACTAAAACACTTATATCAAATGTTTCCATTTCTATGGAACAAAAAAAGACGCTTCAAAAACACTAAAATCTGCCCGATTTGAGCTACAAAAAAAGCTTCTCTGCGCTTCGGTTGGCTCGTAGAGAAGATGTGAACCGTCTCTGTAGATAATAATCGATGTTTTCTCCTCCAGCGTTTTAGAGCTTTGAGCTTCAAGCTACAAAACGCTGCGGTGTGAATGGCGCTCCCCCGCCATGACCATGAAGTTACGTTCTGGTCCGGTCCCTCGGAATGATTTGGTTTCCGGGAGAGTTGCGGCTCCTCTGGGCGCTGTTCGATGTTTTGTGCCGTCGGCGCAGAGAAGAAGGCCAACATTCCGCCAGCGGTGTGTAAACTTATGAGCAACAACTGTACGTACGCTGCGCGCCATATGGGGAACTCCGGGCAGACTGAACAATGATGTTTTCACGCTCGTCACTAAATCTAAACAGATCAGGATGAATTGTTCGCTCACAGCTGTGCGGGAATTGATGCGAACTGTCAGCTCAGGCGCTCCAATCTGTGAATTATTGAGAGAAGACAAATCACTTCCTATAACCGACACATACAATGTATTTACCGCCAGTCAGGAACAAAGCCCCCGAACTGTCAGTTACATCAGAGGAGATATGAACTCCTTCTCCCGCCGCCGACCCCCATAACAGGCGAAGATCAACTCCTAAACGCTCCGCTGTATCCCCTGCGCCGCGGCCGCCAGGCCTTTTATATACATTATACAATATAAGACACCTGCCATCCCCCCTCCTATAGACACCGCGCCTGCGTCTGATGTGCTATTTACTGATACTTCAAAGTCATTGATTGAATCAGGAAATATCATTCATAATGGATGAGCTCGCCGCTATTGTACGCGTTTCATGTGTAGCGGCTGTGTGTGCGTTCACTTCTATCTCTCTATATTTATACATTTCATGTTGTATACAGTTTATATCTGTCTCCTATATCCTATATACTTCAATATATCCTATTGTATATATTATACATGTGTCTCTATATACTTCTATATGTCCTATTGTATATATTATACTGTATATGTGTCTCTATATACTTCTATATCTTGTATTGTATATATTATATACGTGTCTCTATATACTTCTATATGTCCTATTGTATATATTATATACAGTATGTGTCTCTATATACTTCTATATGTTGTATTGTATATATTATATACTCCTTTACATTGTGTCATTGATCAGTCTTATCCTATCAGATAATTGTTTCCATTTCTCAATAATCTCTTTTCCATGATTTCTGAAAGAAGTCCATTTCTCTCTTTTTTGTTAGATTGCATTTGTGATTACAAAAATTCACAGCTCCCCCTTGTCCTCATGTTGGACCCCCCCCCCCCCCCCATCCCACCACAATTCCGCTCTGTCCTTAAATTGGACTCCTCGTCCCTCTACAGCTCCCCCCTGTCCTCATAGTGGACCCTCCCCATCCCACCACAGCTCCCCTCCCTTCTGTCCTTAAATTGGACTGCTCATCCCTCCATGGCTCCCCTCTGTCCCTGTATTTGATCCCCCTCATCCCTCCACAGCTCCTCTCTGTCCTTATAATGGACCCCCCATCCCTCTACTGCTCTCTTCTGTCCCTAAATTGGACCCCCCCATCCCACCACTGCTCCCCTCTGTCCCTATATTGGACCCCCCCATCCCTCTACAGCTCTTCTCTCCCTTTATTGGACCCCCAAACCATCTACATCTCCCCTCTGTCCCTATATTAGACCCACATCCCTCCACAGCTCCCCCCTGTCCCTATATTTGATCCTGATCCCTGCACAGGTCCCCCTCTCCCTTTATTGGACCCCCATCCCTCTACAGCTCCCCTCTCCCTTTATTGGACCCCCCATCCCTCTACAGCTCCCCTCTGTCTCTATATTGCACCCTGATCCCTCCACAGCTCCCTATGTCCCTATATGGGTCCCCCAATTCCTCCACAGCTCCCCTGTGTCTCTATACTGGACCCTAATCCCTTCACAGCTGTCCTCTGTCCCTATTTTGGATCCACAATCCCTCCTGTCCACAGCTCCCCTCTATTCCTATATTGGACCCTAATCCCTCCACAGCTCCCCTATATCCCTAAATTGGACCCCAATCCCTCCACAGCTCTCCTCTGTCCCTATATTGGACCCCTATTCCTCTACAGCACCCCTATGTCCCTGTATTAGACCACAATCCTTCCACAACTCTCTTCTGTTCCCATATTGGAACCCCTTCCCTCCACAGCTCCCCTGTGTCCCTATAATAGACCCCAATCCCTCCCCAGCTTTTCTCTGTCCCTATGGACCCCCATCCCTCTACAGCAGTCCTCTGTCCCTATATTGGATCCCCAATCTCTCCACAGCTCCCCTCTGTCCCTATATTGGACCCCATCGCTCTACATCTCCCCTCTGTCTCGATATGTCTATGACCCTATCCTGTACATTCTATATTCACTTAAATGTGTGGCCCTTTTGGTGATATCAGGGGCCACATTCGATTCCCCCAATATCTCTTAAATTGACCTCCACTGATCTGGAAAAGACAATGGGTTTATGTTACATTGTATAGAAGGAGATCTGCAATCATTTCCTGATTATCTGGCTGTTAATGATCGATGGTAATGGAAGGCACTCTATGATCGATCATTGACAAGTCGGAGAATCGCCGTCCTATACCGGCAAGTTCCCGTATTTGGCGAGCGCTTTATATATTCTAATAATCAACTTTGATTTGTAAATGTTTCATTTTGTTGACTTTTTACCATTTTCTGCCAGTGGGAGAATTGTTGATGATTAGAGAGCCTCTTGTAGACGGACGATACAATATATTTTACTTCATTTCATTTATACTTCGAATCTTGTAACAGCGCTTTCATACTGCGGTCTGGCATGTAAGCAGCGCAGTGTACTCGCGGGCCGCGGCTTTTGTGCCGGTTACCCCGTAGTTTCCCATAGAGTTCTATTAGATCGGCAATTATGGGGAGTGCACCTAGCATTCCGCAAGCTGCATTTTTGCTGAGCTATCAGAAAATGCACCAAAAAATCTAATAGAAGTCTATGAGAAGCCGCGGGAACACTGCGCTGCCCCTGCGAACTGCAGTACAGCAGCGTGAAACTACCCCAAAATGTTCAATAAAGACTTAAATGTGCGCATGCGCAAACAAGCGCAGAACTCTTCTTAATTACCAGTGTACATGTATACGTCCGTAAATATACCTGAAGTTTCCAATAGACTTAGATCGCGCCTTATTGGGGTGCTTTCGTAAATGTGCGCACAGACGTTTATTACAATACTCCGACATGAAGTTTTCTATGTTGGTTTTCTGCCTCAGTACTCATTGCAGTATTGCTGATCTGTGTGAATTGTTCCATAGACAGCAATCCATCTATCCAGATCAATAAATGGCGCAGCGTTTTCTACTCCCGAGTCACAAAGGCCTCAATAGTAGGATATGGACCTCTCCTGGCTGGGTGGCGGGTCGGCTCCAGGGTTCCGTGCCTCATTCCAGAACATAAAAATAAAAGATTTCAGATGTTGAGGCCTCGCCCCGGGCGGGGAGCCTCTATGAGCCTCCAACCCCAATATATCAGCTGCCGGGGTTTGAAGTGAAACATTCTGTGCGCGGTCTTCTATCAGGCAGAGACAGGTACCGGCTCTGATAAACAGCAGATAACTGTCCGCTCAGCTATGTGCAGATGGTGGATGGGAGTACCTGCATTCTTCACCCGAGCCGCACAGGAAGAGACGCTACATCCACCCCAATCTACACCGCAATCTTCACCATCACTACCCACAATGCACTGCGCCACACCGCTCCACCACAATCTGATCTTCACTACCCACAATGCACTGCGCCACACCGCTCCCCCACAATCAGATCTTCACTACCCACAATGCACTGTGCCACAGTGCTCCACCACAATCATCACTACCCACAATGCACTGCGCCACACCGCTCCCCCACAATCAGATCTTCAATACCCACAATGCACTGCGCCACAGTGCTCCACCACAATCTGATCTTCACTACCCACAATGCACTGTGCCACACCGCTCCACCGCAATCTGATCTTCACTACCCACAATGCACTGCGCCACACCGCTCCCCCACAATCAGATCTTCACTACCCACAATGCACTGCGCCACACCGCTCCACCACAATCAGATCTTCAATACCCACAATGCACTGCGCCACAGTGCTCCACCACAATCTGATCTTCACTACCCACAATGCACTGTGCCACACCGCTCCACCGCAATCTGATCTTCACTACCCACAATGCACTGCGCCACACCGCTCCACCACAATCTTCACTACCCACAATGCACTGCGCCACAGTGCTCCACCACAATCTGATCATCACTACCCACAATGCACTGCGCCACACCGCTCCACCACAATCATCACTACCCACAATGCACTGCGCTACAGTGCTCCACCACAATCATCACTACCCACAATCCACTGCGCCACACCGCTCCACCACAATCATCACTACCCACAATGCACTGCGCTACAGTGCTCCACCACAATCATCACTACCCACAATGCACTGTGCCACACCGCTCCCCCACAATCAGATCTTCAATACCCACAATGCACTGCGCCACACCATTCCACCACAATCAGATCTTCACCATCACTACCCACAATGCACTGCACTACACCGTACTATGGTTTTCTGAGTGATGATCACAGAGTGCAATTCAAATTCTCAGTATCTGTTCTTATTCTGTATGTATGGACTCTGCACAGTACCACTTCTGTCAGTAATTTGATGACTACACATAGAAATATACATGTCAGGCGCTCCGGCTTGGTGAGTGATGATTGGCCCCCTGCGGGTCGGGATTTCTGGGATCTCTCATTGCCTCACAGCATTGTCCAGTGCAGAGTATTTCAGGAGAGGAGAGGTATAGAGGAAGGAGCAGAGTCCTCCAGCAGAGCAGAGTATTTCAGGAGAGGAGAGTTATAGAGGGAAGGAGCAGAGTCCTCCAGCAGTGCAGAGTATTTCAGGAGAGGAGAGTTATAGAGGGAAGGAGCAGAGTCCTCCAGCAGTGCAGAGTATTTCAGGAGAAGAGAGTTATAGAGGAAGGAGCAGAGTCCTCCAGCAGAGCAGAGTATTTCAGGAGAGGAGAGTTATAGAGGAGGAAGCAGAGACCTCGAGCAGAGCAGAGTATTTCAGGAGAGGAGAGTTATAGAGGAAGGAGCAGAGTCCTCCAGCAGTGCAGAGTATTTCAGGAGAGGAGAGTTATAGAGGAAGGAGCAGAGTCCTCCAGCAGAGCAGAGTATTTCAGGAGAGGAGAGTTATAGAGGAGGAAGCAGAGACCTCGAGCAGAGCAGAGTATTTCAGGAGAGGAGAGTTATAGAGGAAGGAGCAGAGTCCTCCAGCAGAGCAGAGTATTTCAGGAGAGGAGAGTTATAGAGGAAGGAGCAGAGTCCTCCAGCAGTGCAGAGTATTTCAGGAGAGAAGAGTTATAGAGGAAGGAGCAGAGTCCTCCAGCAGTGCAGAGTATTTCAGGAGAGGAGAGTTATAGAGGAAGGAGCAGAGTTCTACAGCAGAGCTGAGTATTTCAGGAGAGGAGAGTTATAGAGGAAGGAGCAGAGTCCTCCAGCAGTGCAGAGTATTTCAGGAGAGGAGAGTTGGAGGAAGGAGCAGAGTCCTCCAGCAGTGCAGAGTATTTCAGGAGAGGAGAGTTATAGAGGAAGGAGCAGAGTCCTCCAGCAGAGCAGAGTATTTCAGGAGAGGAGAGTTATAGAGGAGGAAGCAGAGACCTCGAGCAGAGCAGAGTATTTCAGGAGAGGAGAGTTATAGAGGAAGGAGCAGAGTCCTCCAGCAGTGCAGAGTATTTCAGGAGAGGAGAGTTATAGAGGAAGGAGCAGAGTTCTACAGCAGAGCTGAGTATTTCAGGAGAGGAGAGTTATAGAGGAAGGAGCAGAGTCCTCCAGCAGTGCAGAGTATTTCAGGAGAGGAGAGTTGGAGGAAGGAGCAGAGTCCTCCAGCAGTGCAGAGTATTTCAGGAGAGGAGAGTTATAGAGGAAGGAGCAGAGTCCTCCAGCAGAGCAGAGTATTTCAGGAGAGGAGAGTTATAGAGGAGGAAGCAGAGACCTCGAGCAGAGCAGAGTATTTCAGGAGAGGAGAGTTATAGAGGAAGGAGCAGAGTCCTCCAGCAGTGCAGAGTATTTCAGGAGAGGAGAGTTATAGAGGAAGGAGCAGAGTCCTCCAGCAGAGCAGAGTATTTCAGGAGAGGAGAGTTATAGAGGAGGAAGCAGAGACCTCGAGCAGAGCAGAGTATTTCAGGAGAGGAGAGTTATAGAGGAAGGAGCAGAGTCCTCCAGCAGAGCAGAGTATTTCAGGAGAGGAGAGTTATAGAGGAAGGAGCAGAGTCCTCCAGCAGTGCAGAGTATTTCAGGAGAGAAGAGTTATAGAGGAAGGAGCAGAGTCACCCAGCAGTGCAGAGTATTTCAGGAGAGGAGAGTTATAGAGGAAGGAGCAGAGTCCTCCAGCAGTGCAGAGTATTTCAGGAGAGGAGAGTTATAGAGGAAGGAGCAGAGTTCTACAGCAGAGCTGAGTATTTCAGGAGAGGAGAGTTATAGAGGAAGGAGCAGAGTCCTCCAGCAGTGCAGAGTATTTCAGGAGAGGAGAGTTGGAGGAAGGAGCAGAGTCCTCCAGCAGTGCAGAGTATTTCAGGAGAGGAGAGTTATAGAGGAAGGAGCAGAGTCCTCCAGCAGAGCAGAGTATTTCAGGAGAGGAGAGTTATAGAGGAAGGAGCAGAGACCTCCAGCAGTGCAGAGTATTTCAGGAGAGGAGAGTTATAGAGGAAGGAGCAGAGTCCTCCAGCAGAGCAGAGTATTTCAGGAGAGGAGAGTTATAGAGGAAGGAGCAGAGACCTCCAGCAGTGCAGAGTATTTCAGGAGAGGAGAGTTATAGAGGAAGGAGCAGAGTCCTCCAGCAGTGCAGAGTATTTCAGGAAAGGAGAGTTATAGAGGAAGGAGCAGAGTCCTCCAGCAGTGCAGAGTATTTCAGGAAAGGAGAGTTATAGAGGAAGGAGCAGAGTCCTCCAGCAGTGCAGAGTATTTCAGGAAAGGAGAGTTATAGAGGAAGGAGCAGAGACCTCCAGCAGTGCAGAGTATTTCAGGAGAGGAGAGTTATAGAGGAAGGAGCAGAGTCCTCCAGCAGTGCAGAGTATTTCAGGAAAGGAGAGTTATAGAGGAAGGAGCAGAGTCCTCCAGCAGTGCAGAGTATTTCAGGAGAGGAGAGTTATAGAGGAAGGAGCAGAGTCCTCCAGCAGAGCAGAGTATTTCAGGAGAGGAGAGTTATAGAGGAAGGAGCAGAGTTCTACAGCAGAGCTGAGTATTTCAGGAGAGGAGAGTTATAGAGGAAGGAGCAGAGTCCTCCAGCAGTGCAGAGTATTTCAGGAGAGGAGAGTTGGAGGAAGGAGCAGAGTCCTCCAGCAGTGCAGAGTATTTCAGGAGAGGAGAGTTATAGAGGAAGGAGCAGAGTCCTCCAGCAGTGCAGAGTATTTCAGGAGAGGAGAGTTATAGAGGAAGGAGCAGAGTCCTCCAGCAGTGCAGAGTATTTCAGGAGAGGAGAGTTATAGAGGAAGGAGCAGAGTCCTCCAGCAGTGCAGAGTATTTCAGGAGAGGAGAGTTATAGAGGAAGGAGCAGAGTCCTCCAGCAGTGCAGAGTATTTCAGGAGAGGAGAGTTATAGAGGAAGGAGCAGAGTCCTCCAGCAGTGCAGAGTATTTCAGGAGAGGAGAGTTATCGAGGGAAGGAGCAGAGTCCTCCAGCAGAGCAGAGTATTTCAGGAGAGGAGAGTTATAGAGGAAGGAGCAGAGTCCTCCAGCAGTGCAGAGTATTTCAGGAGAGGAGAGTTATAGAGGAAGGAGCAGAGTCCTCCAGCAGAGCAGAGTATTTCAGGAGAGTTATAGAGGAAGGAGCAGAGTCCTCCAGCAGTGCAGAGTATTTCAGGAGAGGAGAGTTATAGAGGAAGGAGCAGAGTCCTCCAGCAGTGCAGAGTATTTCAGGAGAGGAGAGTTATAGAGGGAAGGAGCAGAGTCCTCCAGCAGAGCAGAGTATTTCAGGAGAGGAGAGTTATAGAGGAAGGAGCAGAGTCCTCCAGCAGTGCAGAGTATTTCAGGAGAGGGGAGTTATAGAGGAAGGAGCAGAGTCTTCCAGCAGTGCAGAGTATTTCAGGAGAGGATAGTTATAGAGGAAGAAGCAGAGTCCTCCAGCAGTGCAGAGTATTTCAGGAGAGGAGAGTTATAGAGGAAGGAGCAGAGTCCTCCAGCAGTGCAGAGTATTTCAGGAGAGGAGAGTTATCGAGGGAAGGAGCAGAGTCCTCCAGCAGAGCAGAGTATTTCAGGAGAGGAGAGTTATAGAGGAAGGAGCAGAGTCCTCCAGCAGTGCAGAGTATTTCAGGAGAGGAGAGTTATAGAGGAAGGAGCAGAGTCCTCCAGCAGAGCAGAGTATTTCAGGAGAGTTATAGAGGAAGGAGCAGAGTCCTCCAGCAGTGCAGAGTATTTCAGGAGAGGAGAGTTATAGAGGAAGGAGCAGAGTCCTCCAGCAGTGCAGAGTATTTCAGGAGAGGAGAGTTATAGAGGGAAGGAGCAGAGTCCTCCAGCAGAGCAGAGTATTTCAGGAGAGGAGAGTTATAGAGGAAGGAGCAGAGTCCTCCAGCAGTGCAGAGTATTTCAGGAGAGGATAGTTATAGAGGAAGAAGCAGAGTCCTCCAGCAGTGCAGAGTATTTCAGGAGAGGAGAGTTATAGAGGAAGGAGCAGAGTCCTCCAGCAGTGCAGAGTATTTCAGGAGAGGAGAGTTATAGAGGACGGAGCAGAGTCCTCCAGCAGAGCAGAGTATTTCAGGAGAGGATAGTTATAGAGGAAGAAGCAGAGTCCTCCAGCAGTGCAGAGTATTTCAGGAGAGGAGAGTTATAGAGGAAGGAGCAGAGTCCTCCAGCAGTGCAGAGTATTTCAGGAGAGGAGAGTTATAGAGGACGGAGCAGAGTCCTCCAGCAGAGCAGAGTATAGAGGAAGGAGCAGAGTCCTCCAGCAGTGCAGAGTATTTCAGGAGAGGAGAGTTATAGAGGAAGGAGCAGAGTCCTCCAGCAGTGCAGAGTATTCCAGGAGAGGAGAGTTATAGAGGAAGGAGCAGAGTCCTCCAGCAGTGCAGAGTATTTCAGGAGAGGAGAGTTATAGAGGAAGGAGCAGAGTCATCCAGCAGTGCAGAGTATTTCAGGAGAGGAGAGTTATAGAGGAAGGAGCAGAGTCCTCCAGCAGAGCAGAGTATTTCAGGAGAGGAGAGTTGGGAAGGAGCAGAGTCCTCCAGCAGAGCAGAGTATTTCAGGAGAGGAGAGTTGGGAAGGAGCAGAGTCCTCCAGCAGAGCAGTGTAGAATGTGGGTGCCCTCCTGTGATTGGTGGGAGAGGAGTGATGTCTGTGTGTGAGAGACTCTCGGTGCTGGTTGCGTTGCCTGCGATGTGTCGGACGTTATTCATTATACATGACATAGATCCGGAACCTCCGGAGACTTCCCGTCTTCTGCCTCTGAGGTTAATTTCCTTTTGTATCTGAGAATTCTGATTTATTTTATTTTTTCTTCTAAGGCGTCGCGTTTTGCATTTATTATCCGGCGCTGGAAAGGCAGGAAAATAAAAGGGATTTGAGATTAAACATATTCCAATTATTTGCCATTTATTAGGGATGTATATGTTTTGGGAGTAGAGATCTCTCTTTGATGTCCTTCACATAGACTCGTTAATGATGCAGAACGGAGAAAACAAAGCGGTAATGACATATTAAATAATAATGGGGGCAGCTGGAGCTCGCAGCCGTTAATTCGAGGTGGATTCAGCGCCCGCGCGTCACCAATCCGGGGGAAGCGGAACAATGGCGAGACGCCGTTCGCATTCACACCTCGGGTGCATTAGCACAAGTGTCCATTCACACATGAAGGACGGCGAGCGAGCGAGCGAGCGGGGGAAAAGTGTCGCAGAGTTTTACGCTCTTTTTTTTTTTTTTTTCGGGTTGACAATCTCACATCTGCGGCGGGATTGTCGTACTTTTCTCGCTGATCATAATTGTGATGAGTGTTATTGTACGGATACCTTCAGATAATAGCGCTGATTAGATTACAAACCTGTTCCAGGCAGACGCCCAACTGCCGCTTCACACCGAGCGCAAACAGTCGCCCTTAAAGGGAAACAGACCGCGACACCCGGCCTTGTAGGGAGGAACAGGTGTCACTGATCGCTCTGTTCCTCCCGTAAGGGATGCTCATGGTGGGGGGGGGGTTCGATTTTTATTAAGAGATAGGATCACCGGGGGGTAGAGGGTACTATATAGGGGGATATTTTATTCATTTATTACATTTTTTTTCTATTGGTTGAATTTGATGGACTTTGTGTCTTTTTTAAAAATAGCCACATAATAATTGAACTATATACAGTATCTGACAAAAGTAAGTACACCCCTCACATTTTTGTAAATATTTTATTAGAAATCAAAACACACCCCCCCCCCCCCCCCGCTCAAAGCCTAAAAATAGTGAAGGTTCTTCAATCCCTTGGAATGATAGATACAGTATCTCATAAAAGTAAGTACACCCCTCACATTTTATTCTATCTTTTCATGTGACAACACTGAAGAAATGAGACTTTGCTACAATGTAAAGTAGTGAGTGTACAGCTTGTATAACAGTGTAAATTTACTGTCCCCTCAAAATAACTCAACACACAGCCATTAATGTCTAAACCGCTGGCAACAAAAGTCAGTACACCCCTAAGTGACAATGTTCAAATTGGGCCCAATTAGCCATTTTCCCTCCCCCGGTGTCATGTGACTCATTAGTGTTACAAGGTCTCAGGTGTGAATGGGGAGCAGGTGTGGTAAATTTGGTGTTATCGCTCTCACTCTCTCATACTGGTCACTGGAAGTTCAACATGGAACCTCATGGCAAAGAACTCTCTGAGGATCTGAAAAAAAGAATTGTTGCTCTACATAAAGATGGCCTAGGCCAGTGATGGCAAACCTTAGCACCCCAGATGTTTTGGAACTACATTTCCCATGATGCTCATGCACCCTACAGTGTAGTTGAGGATCATGGGAAATGTAGTTCCTAAACATCTGGGGTGCCAAGGTTCACCATCACTGGCCTAGGCTATAAGAAGATTGCAAAGACCCTGAAACTGAGCTGCAGCATGGTGGCCAAGACCATACAGCGGTGTAACAGGACAGGTTCCACTCAGAACAGGCCTCGCCATGGACGACCAAAGAAGTTGAGTGCCGTGCTCAGCGTCATATCCAGAGGTTGTCTTTGGGAAATAGACGTATGAGTGCTGCCAGCATTACTGCAGAGGTTGAAGGGGTGGGGGGTCAGCCTGTCAGTGCTCAGACCATACGCCGCACACTGCATCAAATTGGTCTGCATGGCTGTCGTCCCAGAAGGAAGCCTCTTCTAAAGATGATGGACAAGAAAGCCCACAAACAGTTTGCTGAAGACAAGCAGACTAAGGACATGGATTACTGGAACCATCTCCTGTGCTCTGATGAGACCAAGATAAACTTATTTGGTGTCAGATGGTGTCAGGCGTGTGTGGCGGCAACCAGGTGAGGAGTACAAAGACCCCTAAGTGACAATGTCCAAATTGGGCCCAAAGTGTGAATATTTTGTGTGGCCACCATTATTTTCCAGCACTGCCTTAACCCTCTTGGGCATGGAGTTCACCAGAGCTTCACAGGTTGTCACTGGAGTCCTCTTCCCCTCCTCCATGATGACATCACAGTGCTGGTGGATGTTAGAGACCTTCCCCTCCTCCACCTTCTGTTTGAGGATCCCCACAGATGCTCAATAGGGTTTAGGTCTGGAGACACGCTTGGCCAGTCCATCACCTTTACCCTCAGCTTCTTTAGCAAGGCAGTGGTCATCTTGGAGGTGTTTGGGGTCGTTATGTTGGAATATTGCCCTGCGGCCCAGTCAGAATGGCGATCTGCCTTGTTTACATAGGAAGACCGCTGTTCTGTCTCTCCCGGGGAACGATCGCGGGTGGCCGGCGGGCATCGGTCTGCAGGACCCATTGATTAACATCCCCGCTACCCAGTCATGGTGTGATCGCGCTTCCAGGTACGTCGTTCCGCACAATAGAGCCGCACTGCCGCAGTTTATACACGGCGGGAGGTCGGCAAGTGGTAAAGTGGAACTTCACTCTCTCAATCAGCATTTATAAATAGATAGGAAAGTGAATCATATTTACTGGTTTGGAACTTTTTTTCTACATTTCTTCAGTTACTTCCTGGTTTCTTGCCTAGGCAAATGATGTCATACATCCCAGGAGTCTTCTGGATGGATTTTCTCTGCTAAACACGCCCTCCTGCTTGTATGCCTGAGCTAAGGGCAGATGGAGTCCAGTAAGTAAATGCTATGTGAATCATCTGCCCCTACTCAACATGGCCATGGCCAGAAATGCTATGGGGTGTTTTTCAATGTGACTGCTCAACAAAATGGAAACAAGAATGGATGGAGGAAAGGAGACATGGATGGATGGAGGAAAGGAGACATGGATGGATGGAGGAAAGGAGACATGGATGGATGGAGGAAAGGAGACATGGATGGAGACATAGATGGAGGAATGGAGACATGGAAGGATGGAGACATGGATGGAAGAATGGAGACATGAATGAATGGAGACATGGATGGATGGATGGATGGATGGAGACATGGATGGAGGAATGGAGACATGGATGAATGGAGACATTGATGGATGGAGACATGGATGAAGGAATGGAGACATGGATGGATGGAGACATGGATGGATGGATGGAGGAATGGAAACATGGATGGATGGAGACATGAATGGATGGAGGAATGGAGACATGGATGGATGGAGGGAGACATGGATGGATGGAGACATGGATGGAGGAATGGAGACATGGATGGATGGAGGAATGGAGACATGGATGGAGGGAGACATGGATGGAGGGAGACATGGATGGAGGAATGGAGACATGGATGGAGGGAGACATGGATGAAGGAATGGAGACATGGATGGAGGGAGACATGGATGGAGGAATGGAGACATGGATGGAGGGAGACATGGATGGATGGAGGAATGGAGACATGGATGGAGGAATGGAGACATGGATGGATGGAGGGAGACATGGATGGAGGAATGAAGACATGGATGGATGGATGGAGGGAGACATGGATGGAGGAATGGAGAGATGGATGGATGGAGACATAGATGGAGGAATGGAGACATGGATGGATGGATGGAGGTAGACATGGATGGAGGAATGGAGACATGGATGGATGGATGGATGGAGGAATGGAGACATGGATGGATGGAGGAATGGAGACATGGATGGAGGAATGGAGACATGGATGGATGGAGGAATGGAGACATAGATGAAAGAATGGAGACATGGATAGATGGATGGAGACATGGATGGATGGATGGAGACATGGATGGATGGATGGATGGAGACATGGAGGGATGGATGGAGACAAGGATAGATGGATGAAGACATGGATGGATGGAGACATGGATGGGTGGATGGATGGAGACATGGATGGATGGATGGAGACATGGATGGATGCATGGATGGATGGAGACATGGATGGATGGAGACATGGATGGATGGATGGATGGGGGCGTTTGCTTTGAATATTAAAAATGAATTAAATAGCATTTGTACTTTTAGGTGCCCGGAGGCACAGAGGAGTTCTGCATTAAGGCAGTATTATACCCAAAAGCAAACAAGTATTATATTTTAGCTTGCCAATTCTTTCATGTGACGGCTGCTTTAGTTTTCAATTTTAGGCTTTCTTTTATTTTCACCTGGTGATCCTGCCAGCAAGTCTGCTGTTTTTCAGAAGCAGAAGCTCTCCAGCAGAATGGATCATCTTACAGGGATGAGAAAAACCATTCAGTGCTGACAGCTTTTATTTATTGACGTAAAATCTTTATCCTGTAACTGATTATAAAGTATTTATTACATTGCAGCTCACCAATCCTTCCATGTGATGGCTGCATTTCTTTTCTCTTTAGGCTTTTTTTATTTTATTGTCACCTGGTGATCCACCCAGTAAGTCCGTTGTTTTTCAACTTCCTCTAACAGATCAAGCTGTAAGGACAAAGTGTCAGCTAGAGGGATTTACCACTGACAGGGGTGCTCACAATGATCAGCTTTTATTTATCCATGGAAAATCTTTATCCCAAAAGGAAGAAAAGTGTTACTGTAAGTGATTAGAAAGTCTGATCCGGAGTTTGGCTACGATTTGTTAGTTTATCTAAAGGCCGCTTTCACACTTGTGGGACCTAAAATTCGCCTCATTTTGCGGCAATTTTTTTGCTGCGATTTTGATGCGATGTTGACTGGACTTGCAGCAATCTCTGTGTAATCTGGAGGTCTATGGACCTCAAAACACATCAAAGTCAGACCAGAGTAGTGCAGGGAGTAATGTGAAGTCACACAGATATGAACGGCGCTCCTTGGAAATCATGGGGTACAGCTTATCATGTGACTTTGCAGTTCCAAGTCGCAGGAGAAATCACAGAAGTGTGAAAGGGGCCTAAATCTGCTAACACTCCCCCCCCCCCCCAGACTGACAATACTGCTGGCTGCTGTGCCCCATGTGCTTCTTCCTCCAGAGTGGGGGGGGGGCGCTCTAATACAGGAGGTGTGTTACTGGCTTAGATCACCGGGTGAAAACAGGGGGGGAGGGAGACCAAAAAAGAAAACGAATGCAGCCGCCACATCCAACGATTGGTAAACTGTGATAGGTGACATTATTGGTTTTGGGTTAATATTGCTTTAACTATGTAACAATATAAATAGATAACAATGTAACTATAACAAAATAACAATATCACTTACATGGATAAACTGTTTGAAAAAAAGACACAAGTCCATCCAGTTCAACCAAATATGACTATATAACAATGTAACTATATCACTATAAATATATAACAATGTAACTATATCACTATAAATATATAACAATGTAACTATATTACTATATTGATATAAATATATAACAATGTAACTATTTAATGTAAGCTGAAATATAGGACATTGTTGGTTTTGTGTTTAAGACCGCTTTAACTATATAACTCTATAACTATGTAATTAGATAACAATGTAACTATGATGCACTGAAAAAAAAAAAAAACTTTTAGAAAGGTTTTCCCAGGTGATGATAAGAGATCTCTGAGCTCATCCTATGGTGGGATTCTGGGAGTGTCTAATTACTGTTTGTGATGGCCCAGCTCCTCCGCCACCCCCCTTACCACTCCACACCACCCACATAGGGAGGAGGGGAGGGGAATACTATAGGACATGGGTGCTCAACCCGTGCCCGCCAGCTGCTGAGGAACTACAAGTCCCTTGAGGCATTGCAAGGCTGACAGTTAGTAGCATGATTCCCAGAGGCAGATGCATGATGGGACTTTTAGTTCTGCAACAGCTGGAGGGCCACATGTTGAGCACCCATGCCCTATGTGAAGGGGGGGGGGGGGCGCAGTGTGGCATCCTTGCCCTGGGCACTGGATGACCTTGTCCCGTCACTGGGTGTGAATTGGGCCTGAGACTGCTGATAGAGCGCCGCCCTCCTGGATGAGATGTCAGCAGCTCCAGCAGACTCAGAACTGTCACTCAAGTCACCCTCTATAGCACAGGTGTCAAACTGGCTGCCCTCTGACTGTTGCAGAAATTCAAGTCCCACAAGGCATTGCTGACCAGTACAAGCATGACTCTCACAGCCAGGGGCATGATGGGACTTGTACTTCTGCAACAGCTGGAGGGCCGCCAGTTTTACACCACTGCCTTAGGGTTAGGGTCAAGGCGCCCCCCATCCCTGCAATAAACCATTGCCCCCAGGGCTACCAACCCTCCTGCCCACCCCTTGTCCCGGCCCTTTTCACACCTGAGAGATTTGAACACTTCAATGCTCCATATCCGGATTGCTATGATTTGGGTGGTGCCCGTTCATTACCTGGCATGGCACATGAAGCTTGCCGCTCAGAAAAGTACAGGAGCTTCCTTGCCCCTTCCTAATAGCACCTCCATGCTCCCGCTAACGCCTACGTTTTTATGCCATGCGTCGCTGCAGCTGCGATTTCACAAAGCGATCAGGGACTTCTTTTGCGTGTTTTCTGCGTGTGGGGAATCCCATTGAAATGAAACGCGGGCGCGCTCTGCGGGGTGTGAGCGGAGCCTCGGGGCTTTCAGACGTCTACAGAAGGGAGGATTTTCCATGAATGAAATACATGAAATGCAGAAATCGTCTCATAGGAGGAGTGCAGGGGAAAGGAGCGCTCTGGTGACAGGGTCTCTTTAATATTATTATAAGGAAGCAGATGAAGGCTTTGCCTTGGGGGAGTCGTGTGATCTCTGGGGGAGGTAAGAAACTGACACATTACTCAGCATGCTGCGTGTCACCTGACCACATATATCTCATGACAGGTCCCCTTTAACATATATCAATTATTAATAAATAATATATGCACTCAGCATGCTGCTCTGAACATGAAAAGCTATCCGTGGTGACAGGTCCTCTTTAATAAAAAGTGTCTGCAATCTGGGCAGAGCAGAAGCTGACAGCCAATCAGAACTCATGATTAATGGATATGGCTTTGGAATG
This sequence comes from Pelophylax lessonae, assembly GCF_965119305.1. Lineage (NCBI taxonomy): Eukaryota > Metazoa > Chordata > Amphibia > Anura > Ranidae > Pelophylax > Pelophylax lessonae. Next base: position 1,191,835 of record NC_138777.1, read on the forward strand.
CTGGACCCTGATTGGTTGCTGTGGGTTTATGAGATTAGCAGGCTGCTGGACGATCCGATATTCCTCTGTGGAGGCTCCTCCCAGGGCCATCTTACCAAATGTGCATGCTGGGCAGTTGTCCAGGGGCCCCACTTGCCTGGGGGGCCCCACTTGCCCTGCGACCCAGCCCCAGCCAAGCATTAATCCCAATTCCCGTGTGCATCCCGCGGCCGAACTTAGCAGGCGGCAAGCGCCTGTCGGCCCTGAGCTGCTGTCAGGCCATTTGAGCCGGAGGGGAGAAGCCCACAACTGCAGGAATGCCTGTCCGCCTCCATGGGAACACACAGGACAGTGGAGTCTGACTCCCATCCGTGTGTGAGGTCACCGGACCCAGCTGCCGAACATGGAAGCTGGTATTAGCTTGGCACTGCTGTACCAATAAATATCGCCTTATCGATAATTTGCATTTTTATTCTGGTGGGTGATTGTGTAGGGGGGGCCCGAATGCACTGCATTGCCCAGGGCCCTTTACTGCTCTTAAGATGGCACTGGCTCCTCCCACTTTATGATCAGTTCTTGGGATCCTCCAGCTGAGTCCTGGGATTTGGCAGCTGGGCAGATGTCATTTGTGGCCCCCAGGTGACATGCAGGGGCCCCGCTCTTCTTGGATGGCTGTGCTCGTCTCTCAGACTTTATTCCAGAACTTGCAGAGGCTTATCGCTGCTGCTGTGATAAAACGCGTCAGCTTTCCCGGCTCTCGGGGGAATTCCTGGGTGCCCGATGGAGATCTCAGGTTACTTCCAGTTATACTTTATTCTTAATATTCCCGTCCGAGCCAAAAGTCCAGATCCTGGGGAACCATAACCCGACATGGGCCCTGGGGGGTGTCCAGTGGGGGTCATTATCTAAGGCTTTCCTGGTTTGAGGGCATCTGGTAGAAGCAGGCGGAGGATTGGCTCCGGGGGGCGCGTTGTTGGCACGCGGCTCCTCCTATATAAAAGTATAAAATCCTCCTTTCCTCCGAGGCTTTTCACTCCTTTACAGCCGGCCAGATCCCCCTCTCCGGTTACACTCCGGCTTGGCTCCCGTTGTCTGCTCCTCCCGATGTTCACCTCACAGATGGCTGGCCCAGCTCCTCGTCTCCTAACCCGACCCTGGCATCCTCTACCATGAGCTGCGGGGTCACTGCCATTTACTGCAAAGGAACGCTTTACTGGACTTTACTGGTACCAAAGTGGGGCAACCAGCAAGAATTATACAGAACAGGGATCTCCAAACTACGGCCCTCCAGCTGGTGTGGAACTACATGTCCCATGAGGCATTGTAATACTCTGACATTCACAGACATGACTAGGCATGATGGGAATTGTAGTTCCTGAACAACTGGAGGGCCGTAGATTGGAGACCCCTGATATAGAAAGAGATTTATTTTATTACAATTTTTTTCAAAATGGTAAAAATCGCAATCCCTATCAAACGATGAAAACCGCATCAATTATCAATGCATATTTACCTTTGCTGAATTGTCCACAAGGTTGACGCGTTTCACATCTAAAAGCTTCTTCAGTTCCTTCTTATCTTAGCAGCAAAGAGAAATGGAAAATCGCTTAACATCGCTATATCATCGCACCCGGAAAATGGGGTCACCCATTCCCCAAACCGCCTCTGACACCATGGCAGTTTACAGCCCCTCCTCCGCCTGCAGATCCTTCTAATTGGACGATTCTTGGAAAGTCCATAAAAACCCGGACAATGATCCTCCCCCCTCCCCGCTAATCTGGTCTCATTGGAAGGGTTTTCTTAACATCGCTATACCATCGCACCCAGGAAAATGGGGTCACCCATTCCCCAAACCGCCTCTGACACCATGGCAGTTTACATCCCCTCCTCCGCCTGCAGAACCTTCTAAATGGATGATTCTTGGAAAGTCCATAAAAACCCGAACAATGAACCTCCCCCCCTCCCGGCTATTCTGGTCCCATTGGAAGCGTTTTCTTATTGTGCAAACATTACCTGTCGATCCTGCCAGAAATCCTGTGAGCTGATAACTTCCTGCGTTCTCTGCCTGTGCTGACAAACGCCCCAAAGTGGCTCCAGAACCTTTTCGATCGCAGAGCATTGGGCGTGTTTGTCACTTGTCACACGTCAAACGCACGGCAAAATGTGCGTCTGCTACCGGCACTTGGGGTGCTATTAACTATTAATCCAGGAATGCAGCGCGTTCTCAGTACGTTATCGAAATTGGCAGCAAAACGCATTATTGTGCGTTTTGTTGTGCGTATAGGAAATGTGCAAATGTGAATGCAGCTTTACTGGGAGGATCACCAGGTTAAAATAAATGGGGAAACAAGCTATCTGTTACTCCCCCCTCTCTGGTCAGACACGCCCACATCTCTGGTCAGACATGCCCACATCGCAGGTAAGACACGCCCACATCTCTGGTCAGACACGCCCACATCTCAGGTCAGACACGCCCACATATCAGGTCCTCCCCATCCTTAGAAATGAATGGCGCCATAACGCTTAGACACTCATTCAACAACGTTCCCATTGGGCAGCATTGTCCAACGCAGTTGCGACACAAAGACAACGCATAAGGCCCGTTCACTCCAGTGTGCTGCGATTGTGTGCTTTGTGATAGATCAGGCATACATACATTGTATCGTAACGCAGTTCCTTGCAACGTGTCGCAATGCGCCGCTGCACATTTAGTAATATTGTGGTGCATTGTGACAACGTATTGCAGCGCGCATGCGCAGCGTACACCAACGCATCATCAGCGCTCGCTGGTGTGAATGAGCCCCAAAGACCGCTAAGTGGCAGTTTATGACGGTTTTTGAGTTTGGTTTTGATTTTGGATGGACAGAAGGCTCCGCTCGCACCCGTGCGTTTTGTAAATGCTCAACAAAAAGCCTCCCGTTTTTGCACGCGTTTATAGTACACATGTTGCATTTGTGGTGGAATCATTAATAGCGCCCCAAATAGGGCAAGCTGATGCGCGCGTGGGCGAAACGTATTGGTAAAATGAAAGGGCCGCCCTCTGTGGGTTGCGTGAAAATGTGCAAAAAAAAAAGTGCATTTGCAAAACGCGGTCCTAAGAAAAGGCCGTTTATGTGATAAAAATGGCGAATAAATGCGGTGTTTGTCGATAAAAGATCTTCGATAAAAACCGACAAGCGTTTCTTCTTGTGGGTCGGGGGAGGGGTAACGATCAGCTCTGACCGATTCTATTTATCGGTTCCTCTCCATCACATTTATTGATGGCTGGCTTGTTCCTCGGGGGAGGATTTGTATTTGATGCGATCAGCACAGCGAAGGGTTATCTCCGGCACTCGGTGACACGCGTGTCACATCTGTCACATTAGGGTCCTGTCAGTGACACCGAGCGTTCAGCGACACCGCGGGGCCCGACATTCATGTTCCATTAATTTTTACCACTTCTCTTGCTTTTCGCCTTTCGCAGCCTCCATGCCGCGACATCAAAGCTTCCCTGGCAGGGCGGTTGTAGGTGAGCAGCGCCGGCGTCCGCTGCGATTCTGAAGAATGGATGAAATATGGATGACGAGACTTAATGGAGGACGCGGGGTGAGGAGCGTAAAACGGGGGAATATTACAGTAAGCGGCAAAAAAAAAAAAAAAGTGCGAAAACGGCTCCTTTCACCTCTCCTTATCGAAAGCAATTTTTATGATGACTTTTAATTTCCTTTATTTCCCCCCTCCCCCGGCCGGGGAACATCTATTATGTGCGACTGATGATCGTAGAAGGACATTGTAAGCAAATGAGAGGAAGGAAGCGGAATAAAAGTGCCCGGCGTGGACATTATCCGCCTGAGTTATGGCTACAGGTGTGGACAATGGCGTCCATTCTCTATTTCCGCGTCCTGCGGAGCGCCATCGATCGGAATTCAGCCAAAAAGTCATCTAGAGCGGAATGCGTTCGTTATCAGAATTCTTTATTAATAAAGGGGCCACAGGCTGGCGAGGGAAGTGGGGGGCTCCGCCGCCAGAGGTCACGTTTGTTCAGGTTAAAGCCGGTGAGGGGGGGGAATAAAAAACACAAATTTCTTCTGTCTAAAGTTTGTAGACGCAGATTGACAGATCTATGCCGGATACCTCAACTCCGCCCCTAATAAAATCTGAACGACGCAGCTCCACCCCCTCCAAGGGTTCTTATCTCAGTAAAGGCAATGGTAGACGATGGTTGAGGTCCCCATTTACACTATGACAAGCACCGCCAGGTGTCACACATATGTGCGTTTTATCGTACTACACGCCTGAGGCGGCCCATTCACTTTAATGTGTGATAAAGATGACAAAGTAGCTTATGCACCTTATTCAACTTTGGGTCTACTTCCTGCATTTGGGGTCCCATGAGTCTGCTTCCTTCATTTGGGGTCCCATAGGTCTGCTTCCTGCATTTGGGGATTCTGAGGTCTGCTTCCTGCATTTGGGGTCTCATGACTCTGCTTCCTGCATTTGGGGTCCCATTGGTCTGCTTTCTGCATTTGTGGTCTCATGACTCTGCTTCCTGCATTCAAGGTCCCATGAGTCTGCTACCTGCATTCAAGGTCCCATGAGTCTGCTACCTGCATTCGGGGTCCCCATGAGTCTTCTTTCTGAATTTGGGGTCCCATGGGTCTGCTTCCTGCATTTTGGGGTCCCATGAGTCTGCTTCCTGCACTTGGGGTCCCATGGGTCTACTTCCTGCACTTAGGGTCCCATGGGTCTGCTTCCTGCATTTGGGGTCCCATGGGTCTGCTTCCTGCACTTGGGGCCTTGGACAACTGCTACCTGCATTTGGGGTCCCTATGACTCTGCTTCCTGCATTTAGAGTCCTATGGGTCTGCTTCCTGCATTTAGGGTTGCATGAGTCTGCTACCTGCATTTGGGGTCCCCATGAGTCTTCTTCCTGCTTTTGGGGTCCCCATGAGTCTTCTTCCTGAATTTGGGGTCCCATGGGACCTCCGTCTCAGGTCAGACACACCCCAATTTCTGGTCATATACACCCCCGTCCCTGGTCAGACACACCCACATCTCTGGTCAGGCAGACCCCCATCTCTGGTCATATACACCCCCGTCCCTGGTCAGACATGTCCCCATCTCTGGTCAGACACGCCCACATCTCTGGTCCTCCCCATCATTATGGACTGCAGAGACTCTGGTGGGTTTGTGGTGAGGGAGGCACAATCACTGATCTGAACTGCTAAGAAGGTTCACCCCCTCCCCCTTCATATTGCAGTCCCAGGGGGTGTGGCTCTGACACCCTGGGCTCACAGGAAGTGGAGTGTGGGTGGATGAGAAGGGCTGTACATCTGGGGTACAGCGCTGGAAAGGAGGTGAGTATTGCGGCTTTTATTTGACCTTTTCTGCTAAGAAATCCCGGAGTTGGGCTTTAAGAACATTGCGCAGTTCCCCTTTAATCATAAGACCCCATAGAGTACAATATGAGCCGTATCCCAGGAATTGGGGGGTCCACCATCAGAGCGGCAGGAGCCCGGTGGCCCCCCGGTATGGAGGAGGATGACAATGACACAGAGAAATGTCCAGCTTCTCCCTCCATAGAATGAAAGTGGGCTTTGAGAGTGGTCTGCGGCGAGGCGGCACTTCCTGTGCGCTGGAAAGGTAGAATGGGCACTTTGTGCGCGGCGGCACAATGGGCGATTCTAGTGCCGGAGAATGGGGGTCATTATGAACTGACTGCTTCCTTTCACACAGCCCGTCACACCTGCCTCGCTGGCAGCCCAAAGGAGTGAATGAGCCATTCTATAACGGGCCGCGCTCCCCCAGTCCGCCGCTCCGGCCTCGCCATGTCTGATCAGAGGGGGCGACACCGGCTGTGCGCTCGGCGCGATCTGTCTGATGCCAGTTGAATGTGTTTGACACGGCGGCGCTGACAGGCTGCGAACTCCGGAGAATGTGCAAAAAAAAAAAAACCCGTTGTGTCTCAGAGAAGAGTTTATCCGGAGTGTTCCTCCTTTTGTGCGTCACTTTGGCTCCCGTGTCAGGCCGCCGATTCTTTGATTAAACATTGCGTGGTTTTTTGTTTCCTCGCCGCGCACTTTTTATGACAGTTCCCGTCCGCAGACAATTCATTAACATGCAGATACCGGGGCCGATTGAAGTGCGCTCTGTCTTTTCGCACCGCGCTTGTCTTGGTCTAATGAGCCGCGCTTTAATGTCGGCGAGAAAATATTGTTGTTACTTTTTAGAAAGATCTTGTTGGTGAATCTCATTAAATCGAATTTCCGCCTTCAAACGCAATTGTCATCGTTGCGTCGAAGGAATAAATAAGACTCTTTCCCCGTTCTACAAAAAGTCGCTTCTTTTTAACCTCGCTGAAACAATGTAAATTAGACTTTGGTTGGAGCAATTAGTGCCGCCGTTAATCCGCGATCTTAATGACCGCGCAATCGGCGAAGGTCACTCTGATCCGCGGAGACGCCGAGGCGGAGGAGGGGTTTGTGTTCCGTCTTTTATCGTAACGCTTAGTTGTGTTTGCAGCAAACAGACCTGAAAATATCCGCAAATGTCACTTTTCCAGGTTTGTAGAATGTGAGCCGCCCTTCCCGTTACAGAGCGAGCTGAGAGTTGTAGTTCCCTGGCGGAGGTCGCAAGGGCACCTTGATGGTGTCACAGGACAGATTTGAGCCACCCTTCCCATTGCAGAGCGAGCTGAGAGTTGTAGTTCCCTGGCGGAGGTCGCAAGGGCACCTTGATGGTGTCACAGTACAGATGTGAGCCGCCCTTCCCATTACAGATCGAGCTGAGAGTTGTAGTTCCCTGGCGGAGGTCACAAGGGCACCTTGATGGTGTCACAGGACAGATGTGAGCCGCCCTTCCCATTACTTAGCAAGCTGAGAGTTGTAGTTCCCTGGCGGAGGTCGCAAGGGCACCTTGATGGTGTCACAGGACAGATGTGAGCCGCCCTTCCCATTACAGAGCAAGCTGAGAGTTGTAGTTCCCCGACGGAGGTCGCAAGGGCACATAGATGGCATCACTATACAGGTGTGAGCCGCCCTTCTTGTGAAAGAGCGTGCTGAGACTTGTAGTTCCCCCGGTGGAGGTCGTGAAGGGTGCATCAATGGCGTCACGGTACACCCTCACAACACAAATGTTTCCCCCCCCTCCCTGCCCCCCTGCCCCCTGGCCAAGTCCTCCCCTGCACTTGTCCCTCCTGCTCACCCCCTGTCCCTCCCCCTGAGGGCACGTGAAATGTTTAAAACGGGCGGCAATGGCGGGAAACTGTTTATTTTCTTTTATGTATCTTCAGGAATATTAGAAACATTTTATCAATTTATCCTCCAATCAGAATCATTGGAATTCATTATTATACAAAAGGTTCATGAAAATGAGTTCTACAGTCTGAGGTACCGCCCCCCCTCCTCTACCGTCTGAGGTACCGCCCCCCCTCCTCTACCGTCTGAGGTACCGCCCCCCCTCCTCTACCGTCTGAGGTACCGCCCCCCCCTTCCTCTACCGTCTGAGGTACCGCCCCCCCTCCTCTACCGTCTGAGGTACGGCCCCCCTTCTGTACCGTCTGAGGTACCACCCCCCCTCCTCTACCGTCTGAGGTACCGCCCCCCCCTCTACTGTCTGAGGTACCGCCCCCCCTCTACCATCTGAGGTACTGTCCCCCCCTCCTCTACCGTCTGAGATACCGCCCCCCTCCTCTACCGTCTGAGGTACCGCCCCCTACTCCTCCACCGTCTGAGGTACCGCCCCCTCCTCAACCGTCTGAGGTACCACCCCCCTCCTCTACCGTCTGAGGTACCGCCCCCCCCTCCTCTACTGTCTGAGGTACCGCCCCCCTCCTCTACCGTCTGAGGTACCGCCCCCCCTCCTCTACTGTCTGAGATACTGCCCCCCCCTTCTGTACCGTCTGAGGTACCGCCCCCCCTCCTCTACCGTCTGAGGTACAACCCCCCCTTCTGTACCGTCTGAGGTACCGCCCCCCCTCCTCTACCGTCTGAGGTACAACCCCCCCTTCTGTACCGTCTGAGGTACCGCCCCCCCTCCTCTACCGTCTGAGGTACAACCCCCCCTTCTGTACCGTCTGAGGTACCGCCCCCCCTCCTCTACTGTCTGAGGTACCGCCCCCCCCTCCTCTACCGTCTGATGTACCGCCCCCCCCCTTCTGTACCGTCTGAGGTACCGCCCCCCCTCCTCTACTGTCTGAGGTACTGTCCCCCCCTCCTCTACCGTCTGAGGTACCGCCCCCCCCTCCTCTACCGTCTGAGGTACCGCCCCCCCTTCTGTACCGTCTGAGGTACCGCCCCCCCTTCTGTACCGTCTGAGGTACCGCCCCCCCTCCTCTACCGTCTGAGGTACCGCCGCCCCCTTCTGTACCGTCTGAGGTACCGCCCCCCCCTCCTCTACCGTCTGAGGTACCGCCCCCCTTCTGTACCGTCTGAGGTACCGCCCCCCCCTTCTGTACCGTCTGAGGTACCGCCCCCCCTCCTCTACCGTCTGAGGTACTGCCCCCCCTTCTGTACCGTCTGAGGTACCGCCCCCCTCCTCCCGACACGTCACAATGATGGCGGGATGGTGGGAAGAGGGGACATCATAGTGAGCCGCGGTATAGGGCGGCGCCATGTACATTATTAATAATAATAATACATTTTCTTCTCTTGAATCACGGCGGTGCCTCATCATTTCTTGGCGCCTCCCGGAGGTACAATTTCCAGCCCATTGTGCGTTTCTCACCTCCAAGGATGGACCTGACCTTTGTAAGGAATATGCGCCATCCTCTGAGGTGGGGGGGTCTGTAACGCCCCCCGGCGCACTTTGCGGAAAATGTCAGCGACAAACCCCTTATTTTTAGATTTTCAAAGCCATCTCGGGGGCTTCTCAGGGACGGAGAAAATGCATTTCGCCGCCAAATCCGCCGTCACCTTTATAAACCACCAATTTATGTGGGCCGAGAGACGACGCGGCGCTGCGCCCGCCCAGGCCGCAATTTGTGAAATTGTACGGGGGAGGCGGGCAGCCACGCCGGGAGGAATTCTTTGTCTAAACACGGAGCAGATAAGAGGCATTCCAGCGGGCGTAGAGGTTGCACAATTCGCCAGTTAAAGCGCCGCTCCGCGTTCTGATGTCGTAGTGCACGTTGCTGCGCACTGCCAGTCGTCTGCCAGGAGGTTCAGAGACAATTGATGAACAGACCGGATCTGATACAATAAAATAGGGAAATGGATACAATGTATCGCTGATCCTCTCTAAAGAAACTGGGAACATTCCGCTTCTCTTTGGGCGCACACTCCGCCCGGTGCGGGGATCTCAGTGTGCGCCAGATTCCGGTCCTTTTCAGTCTCCTCGGTATTTGTGAGAGCGTTCCCGCCTCGGCAGACTGTTGTCACCGGAACAGGAAGTGAGATTTTAAGTTGTCACCGGAACAGGAAGTGAGAGGAAATCTTCCAGCGGGGTCCGATGGTCGGCTGAGTTAACATCTATGACGTTTGATGCGTTTTTGCAGTGCGTTTTTCCTGCATTTTTTATGCTTTTGTTGTATTTTTTTTTTGTCTGCTTGTTTTTGGTCAGATTAAAAAACACAAATCGCAGCAAAATCACGGCAAAAAAAAACGAAATGCTTTTCTGCAGCTTCTCCATTGAAGTCTATTCAACCAAAAACGCACCGATTTACGTTTAACCACTTGTTTACCGGGCATTTCCCCCCTTCCTGCCCAGGCCAATTCTCAACTTTTAGCACTGTCGCACTTTGAATGACAATTACGCTGTCATGCTACACTGCACCCATCTGACATCTCTATCACACAAACAGAGCTTTTTTTTGATTGAATTTAAAGCGGTATTCCGCCTGTTTTGTGTTTATTAAAAGTCAGAAGAATACATTTAACCCTCAACTGTCCCAGGACCCAGCGATGTGACCGCCTGAACCCCCGCTTCTGGCATTACAAGTGTGTCACAGCTTGCGGCTTCCCTGCTGCGCATGCGGGAGTCGCACTGTGCATCCTGAGTGAAGTCTTCTGGGACCTCTGATGGGAGGGAGGGGGAGAAGAGAACTTCCACTTGGATCGCCTAGGCAGCCCAAATGGAAATGAGAGCGGGTACCCCCAAAAAAATAGATGCCAAATGTGGCATAGGAGGATGGGAGGGATGCTTAAAGTGTGACTTCCCCTTTTGGGTGGAGCTCCACTTTAATCACCACTGGGGTTTTTTTTTTTTTTTTTTGCTAAACAAATGAAAAAAGACCAAAAATTTTGAAAAAAATGTTTTTTTTTATAGTTTAGGAGACACTGATAGGCCCTGATAAGCAACATTAATGGGCACTGATAAGCGGCACTGATGGGGAGGCAC